>NC_043002.1:6119537-6144537 GCF_006345805.1 Octopus sinensis
TGCTCTATTAGTCATATTTTATTTCAGGATAAAAGCAAACATAGATTAAGCAGATTTTATTCTGTAGATAAAGATCTTGTTATAACAACACTAATGAAAATGAAATTCTCTTAAATATTAATATTTTGATTTTGTCACGAAATCAAAGTCTTGTGTTCTCTTCTAGAAATATGAATGCTTTCTAATATTTTTTTATGTAGATACATTGTTCTGCTTTTTTTTTCTTAATAAACATGAGTTTTTAATCTTTTAAATGTATTATACCCGTAGCTCTGAGCAAAGCTGCATTCTAAAAGACGTCATACATTCATAACGATAATACCTCAATATACTGTAAGCTGCATCGGGGTCGATAAATAATTCCGCCGAGGTCGACTTTGCATTTCATCCTTTCGGGGTCGATAAATTAAGTACCAGTTATGCATTGGGTTCGATGTAATCGACTTAATCCGTGTATCTATCCTTGCCTGTCCTCTATGTTTAGCCCCTTGTAGGTAGTAAAGAAATAGGTATTTCGTCTGCTGCTACGTTCTGATTTCAATTTCCGCCGAGGTCGACTTTGCCTTTCATCCTTTCGGGGTCGATAAAGTAAGTACCAGTTACGCACTAGGGTCGATGTAATCGACTTAATCCTTTTGTCTGTCCTTGTTTTCCCACTCTGTGTTTAGCCCCTTGTGGGTTGTAAAGAAATATATACTGTAAGCTGCAAAGGAGGCCATGTGAACTTCCAGTTCTATATGTTGATGAGAAATGTTAATTCATTAGTAAAGTGAATAGTCATACTATGTCAGTTAACTAAAATAAGTAACCACTTGCTAAAAAATTGTAGATTTATTTAAATATATCAATTTAATTAACGTAAAACAATTAGCCCAATAATTCATTAAATAAAGGATCAACACAATATATTATATTAAGATATAAAAATTTAGGAAAAAGGAAAACATTTTGCTGCCCAGTTAAGCCGGCTTTCATAATATCATGTGTCGTTAAAATTCAGATGTGCTTGCTAAACTGTAATAACGGAAACTTCTATACAAATGATTTATTTACCTAAGCGCTTGTGTACTATGCTGTAAAAAAGGTTTCAATATATGATAAAACTTTGTGAGGGAAATGAACCTTTCAAGGGATTACTAAAGGAATGAATAACATTTGATACTAATGTTTCCTATTTTAAACACTAGGAATTTTATGGGTATTTACATTTTAACCATTATTAATTTTCCAAAATCCATGGTAGCTTATTTTCTTCATTAAACAAGCATCAGCTTTTAACTCTATGTTGTTCCTCGACCTTCTCAGAATAGTAACAACTTTTGTCTCAAATCAAGCAATATCCTTTACGAAAAGAAACAAAACAAAGAAAAGAACACATTTGACGATGTAGCCTTAGATTAACAAGAAAGTTTTGATGATCATGTGTGGAACGTATTTGATCACAACTAGCTTGGTGTTAAACAACAACGACCGAATAAATGCTCGTCATATATTCGACAATCATGATTTGTTTTTCGTAGACGTTCGCATATTTATTCTTAACACGTTGAGGCAGGTTCAAACGCAAATATGCAGGTAGCTGTATTGTAAGTCATAGGAGAAGGACTTCAGAGTTTAAACATACTCGGCTCATTGGCGCACGGCATTCTGGGACAAGTGTTTTGATATGCTGTGTCTCGTCGGCCAGAAGGAGATATGTGTAAATTATTGATTTTCTTTACAAGCACATAATAAATTGTTGGTAAAAAGTGTATAAACGATTATGTTGGCACGATAACTTTACTTGTCATTTAAGAAGCATAAAATGCAAAGTTAGCTCCAGAAGGACATCAACTGAAATGTGTCCGTATATTAGGTTTATAAATGCTTAAATATAAATATTTAAATATCAACTTTTATTCTTCCAACTGATACAATATAGAAGTATAAGTTATACAATTCTACATATAGGCGGCGAGCTGGCAGAACCGTTAGTGCGCCGGGCGAAATGCTTAGCGGTATTTCGTCTGCCGTTACGTTCTGAGTTCAAATTCCACCGAGGTCGACTTTGTCTTTCATCCTTTCGGGCTCGATTAAATAAGTACCAGTTACGCACTGGGTCGATATAATCGACTTAATACCTATATCTGTCCTTGTTTGTCCACTCTATGTTTGGCCCCTTGCGATTGGTAAAGAAATACGTATTTCGTCTGCCGCTGTGTTCTGAGTTCAAATTCCGCCGAAGTCGACTTTGCCGTTCATCCTTTCGGGGTCGATAAAGACAGTAGCAGTTACGCACCAGGGTCGATGTAATCGACTTAATAAGGAGAGGGCGGCGAGCTGGCAAAAACGTTAGCACGCCGGGCGAAATGCTTAGCAGTTTTTTGTCTGCCGTTACGTTCTGTGCTCAAATTCCACCGAGGTCAACTTTGTCTTTCATCCTTTCGGGGTCGATTAAATAAGTACCAGTTACGCACTGGGTCGATGTAATCGACTTAATACCTATGTCTGTCCTTGTTTGTCCCCTCTATGTTTAGCCCCTTGTGGGTTATAAAGAAATATATATAATTCGACATACTCGCTCGACTACAGATTACGGACAAATCACATCTAGATCATGACCTGCAAGGTTACGAAAAGAAGGACACAGCTGTAAGCGTAGTCAAAATAATGTAGTCACATTTAGAAAGCCTTTGGGTCTATAACTGCTCAATTTTCTTTTCCTGACCTGAAATTAAACAACAGAATGACTTATAAATCTGTGTTGACGTTATGAAGATGTTCTGGATTTATAAGAATATATAATGTGACCCACTGAAAATAGCTGCTAGGATCTGTATATTAATAATAGTGAATCTTCCCGTGGTTTGACCGCAGATTAATTCCAATGGGTCGAACCGTTGATAAAAGACATTCTGGTTGCGAAGATCCAACCGTTTAAAACACATCCGCATGCAGGCACTGCGCGCACGCACACAAACACACGTATATACGCATTTGGGCTTCTTTCAGTTTCCGTCTCCCAGACCCACTCACAAAGCCAGGGGCTATAGTAGAAGATACTTGCTTAAGGATCCACGCAGTGGATCTGAACCTGCTACTATGTGGTTGGCAAGCAAGCTTCTTACCACACAATCACGTGACCGCATGTGTGTGTGTGTGTGTGTGTGTGTGTGTGTGCGGGTGTGGGGGTGTGCGCGCGCCCGTCCGTGTGTGTGCGTGTCTGTGTCTGTGTGTATGTCTATCTTATGTCTTTCACTTATTTCCAATCATTAGACTGAGGCCATGATGAACAACCGGTTTGAAGGATTTTGCCGAACAAATCGATCCCAGTATTTCTCTTTTTATATAAGTACATGATTGTTGCATATATCACTCACGAATGTGTGTGTGTGTGTGCATGTGTGTGTACATAAGTTTCTTATAGTGAAAAAAAATCTAGAAAAAAAATCTGACCAATAATAGTAAAGAATATGAATACACTTTATGTCCGTGTATAGGTGCGAATGTACATATACACACACATAAGTAAAGAGAAAAAGAGACACTGGGTGATTTAAGCGAATATACACTTTAGGACAAGACACTAGATAGCGCGCAAATCCCAGAATCACAGTAAAATGATAATATGCGTATACCAAGGTATGCATGTGTGTGTGTAGATGTATGTGTGTGTGTACTTGAGTGTGCGAATGTAAGATAATGAAGAACAAAGGGTGCCAGATAAACAGGCCCTTATAAAAAATACACACACATCCACTCACTCTCACACACATGCGCACACAAAACACAACACCCACCTATGTTATATTTATATATATATATATATATAATATATATATATATATATAATATTATTAATTGAGGGAATAAAATCCAACTTACAAGGAGAAAAATTCATTTTAGAAATACTAAATCAAATTTCACACAATATAATATATATATAAACAATTAGAAAAAAACATTTTTTATCAATTCAAAATGAACAATTTAATTACACCATCTAGAAAATTACATATAATAGAAAAGTTAAAATTAAAATAACAATAAAATGTAAAGATTAAGTAACTTGCAAAAATAACAATAAAAACATATATAAATTATATGTAATTTTCTAGAAGGTGTAATTTAATTGTTTCTTTTGAATTGATAAAAGGTGGGTTTTTTCTATTTTATATATATATATATATAATATATATATTATATATATTATATATATATATATATATATCTGTTGTGTGTGTGTGTGTGGTATTTGTGTGGTGTGTTTTGTCTCCCGTCATAACTTAAAAAGCGGTGTTGGCTTGTTTACGTTCGACAATAAGAGACCGATAGAATATGTCTGTGTGTGTGTATATGTATGTATGCATGTAGGTATGCATGTATGTATATATGTATGTGTTTGTTTATGTATATGTATACATATAAAATATATAATATATATATGAATGTATACATGTATCTATGCACATGTGTGTCTATATATATATATATATATATATCCATATCTACATATATATCCATATACATATACACGTATACACAGACACACATATATGTATACACGCACATATAACACACACACACACACACCCCCACACACACACATATATATTATGTGTGTGTGTATATGTCTATATGTTACTATCTATGTATCTATCTATCTATCTATCTATATATAGTATCTATCTATATATATATATATATATATATAATATATATACATGCGTTTTCTCTACTGTTTAATTATTTAAGTTTTGCCCCTGATGAAGGAGCTGGTCTTTAACAATGATACGAAGCTCCATCGTTGGAATGTAATAATAAAAACAATGTCAAATAACAAATTTGAGAAACGTCTAACATATTTTTACCGTTCTGTTTACAGACTGCATTTGTAATTTCCAGTCGGTTGGTTGATTTCTCAAAATCCTAGATTATCCAGATTGTCACTCAGGCATTTACTTACAAAACTAAGTCATCAATGATTATTGGTATAAATGTAAATTTATATTTTGGATATTGAAGCTGAAGGTTTCAAAGCAGTTGTTCATAGTCATCCTATTACCTTTGATTTTCAATGAGATATTGACATCAGTAGCCTTATATACTCTTTTACTTGTTTCAGTCATGTGACTGTGGTCATGCTGGAGCACCGCCTTTAGTCGAGCACATCGACCCCAGGACTTATTCTTTGTAAGCTTAGTACTTATTCTATCGGTCTCTTTTGCCGAACCACTAAGTTACGGGGACGTAATTACAGCATCGGTTGTCAAGCGATGTTGGGGAGACAAACACAAACACACACACACACACACACACACATATATATATATATATATATATACGACGGGCTTCATTCAGTTTCCGTCTACCAAATCCACTCACAAGGCTTTGGTCGGCCCGAGGCTATAGTAGAAGATACTTGCCCAAGTGTGTACATTCCCTATCACTATCTGTTTCAAAATAAGATGTGGTGATGATACAGAAGTGGATTTTGAAAGAAAAGAAACATTATGACATACTATTATCTTTTTACGATTTGCAAGCAAGAATATACGTAATCGTTTGTCGATTTTGAAATCAGGTGATAGTACGGTTATATAGAAATTTATGTGCTTTAATAAAGTACATGTCCCTATCTATCGGTCTATCTATCTGTCTATCCGTCTGTCTGTCTGTCTCTATCTATCTGTCTGTCTGTCTGTCTGTCTGTCTGTCTGTCTGTCTGTCTTCTGTCTGTCTATCTATCTATCTAATTATACACATACTCATAAATATGGTTGTGCGTATGTCAACATTTGTCTACTGAATGAATAATATAATAATAATGAAATTATTGTATACAGTGCTCAGGTGCACCACAACTTGTCAAAAGTGCGTATAAAGTATATGCAGTATTACCTGTTCATCTTAATACCTGTTTAAATTTTTCAAATATGTATGCATGCGCTTATATACACATTTACCCAAATACAGACACAACACACAGCACATAGATATATAAACATTGATAAACATGTACATATGAATATGATTCTGGAAGTAAATGTAGGGAAAGCAAGTCAGACAGATCAATATATAAAGTACATTAAATACGTGAAATACAAAAGAATGTATATATGCATTCATATAAGAAGATCCGATACATATATACATTCTTTTTTTGTATTTCATGTGTTTAAGATGCTATATATATTGATCTTTATATATTTATATCCTCTTTTACTCTTTTACTTGTTTCAGTCATTTGACTGCAGCCATGCTGGAGCACCGCATTTAGTCGAGGAAATCGACACCCAGGACTTATTCTTTGTAAGCCTAGTACTTATTCTATCGGTCTCTTTTGCCGAACCGCTAAGTTACGGGGACGTAAACACACCAGCATCGGTTGTCAAATGATTTTGGGGGCACAAACACAGACACACAAACACACACACATATATATACATATATATACGACGGGCTTCTATCAGTTTCCGTCTATCAAATCCACTCAGAAGGCTTTGGTCGGCTCGAGGCAGTGGGCCTGAACCCGGAACCATGTGATTGGTAAGCAAGCTACTTACCACACAGCCAGTCCTGCGCCTATGATACTTTATATATTGATCTGTCTACCTGCTCAAGTTCAAATCTCTTGAGCACTACAAAGTGTATTCTATACGGAGAAAATTTGGATCTCATCTATGAACTATATTTATAATCACGTGTGCGGATGCATATGTGTACGTCTTGATTATGGATATTTTTTTTTATTAAAGTTTCAGCTCAGAGCTGCGGCCATGCTGATGCACCGCCGTTATGTACGCAATTTGGCCTAAACATTGGGAACATCTTTCTAATACATTTATTATAACATTCACACTCACTCTTCTGGCGAAATCCAGATGTGATATCTAAATTACAATTATTATTTATCATAATTGCTCTTCAAAACTATTACTAAGTATCACAAACTTAGACATGACTGTGAATTTACACACACAGAGACACAAACACATACACGCACACTCACACTGATATATATGCATACGTATATATATATATATATATATATATATATATATATACACATATGTATGTGTATATATATATGTATATACATACATACATACATACATACATACATACATACATACATACATACATACATACATATATAACAAAGTGAAGTTGTAAGGTACCGCACGAGTGGAATTATATATGAAAGAAGGTTTCAAAATGCAATTTTAAAAGATGTTTATTCACTTTACCGGTTTCACTTTTTTAGAAAAAGATTGTCAAAAGTAACATGTAAAAGCTTTGTTGTGTTAGGTACTGGTTGTCACAAAATATTACAATATATATATACATTCTTTGATAAAAATAAGAAAATGTTAAAAGCAGTTTAAAGAAATATCTAGGGAAAATATTAAAAAGTTCATTAAAATATTAGGCACAAAAAATTACAAAGGTCACTTCATCCCAAATTCTTTGTATATATATACTACGTAAATATGACCTTTTTGAACTTATAATTTTCTGTGTATATATATATAGATACTTCAAACAAACATGATTTCTAATGAAATCCTTATATTTTTTATGAACGTTTTAATAATCTCTCAAGATTTTTTTCTGTAAACTGTTTTTAACATTTTCTTATTATTATCAAAGAACGTATATATGTATTGTAATTTTTTGTGCCTAATATTTTAATGACGGAATAGACCGTTCGCTCAAGAAAGAGTGAGAGAAATTTGGGGCGAAAGAGTACAACAGGTGTCGCCACAACTCCCTGCCGGTGCCTCGTGGAGCTTTAGGTGTTTTCGCTCAATAAACACACACAACGCCCGGTCTGGGAATCGAAACCGCGATCCTCCGACCGCGAGTCCGCTGCCCTAACTACTGGGCCATTGCGCCTCCATTTCTGTTGCTGCTTTTCCTGCAGCTGATAAGAAAAAGCAGCAGTGATCGGTGAGCTGGAAAAATCGTTACCTTTCCGGAGAAAATGCTTAGCAGCATTTCTTCCGATTTTACCTTCTGTGTTCAAATACCGCCGGGATCGACTTTGCCTTTTATCCTTTCGAGGTCGATGAAATAAGTACTAGTTGAACAGTGAAAATCGATGAATTCGACTTACTCTCCTCACCCTAACTTGCTGGCTTTGTGCCATTGATTCCGCCGAGGTGGACTTTGCCTTTCATCCCAACAATGCATGGCTATGATGCTCCCCTACTATTTCTGTTCGTCATCAGAGATGCGCATATCGTCAGCAACTAAGGAACATGCTCAACTAGTTACGGTCAAACAACTGACAAGCAAATCTGTGGTATTGAGCTTATTATTATTATTATTATTATCATTATTATTATTATTATTATTATTATTATTATTATTATATTATTATTATTATCATCATTATTATTATTATTATTATTATTATTATTATTGAGTGAGAGAGCGGTTCATGCCATCAAAGTGACACTGGGGTAAAATATACGAAACCCAATATACCCATCATGACTACCCGTCTGATAAGGGTACACCAGGCACATGCATCACAACCATATGTGCGCGACATGGTGATCTCATATCAAGGTAAACAGCGCATGACCTTGCAGGTGGGGCCCAGTTAGAATTTTCTTCAGGTCGAGTAGCCCATCCCGCTCAAAAGGTCCCTGAATAAGGGTTGTTTAAGGATGTTGAAAGAACCACCTATGTTTCCAGAGGTGAATTATTCAAACCCCAAAGAATCCCTCTCAACACATGGCTATGATGCTCCCCCACTACTTCTGCTCGTGATCAGAGATGCACATATCGTCAGCCACTAAGGGACATGCTCAACTGGTTAAGGTCAAACAACTGACAAGCAAATCTGTGGTATTGAGCAGAATATTTCCAAGAGAAAACAATGTACATGATAACACTTCCAATCAGTTAAGATCAGAAGCCATGAGAGCCACTGCCTGGTACTGCATCAGGGCATGTTATTATTATTATTATTAGTATTATTATTATTATTATTATTATTATTATTATTATTATTATTATTATTATCATTACTGGTGAGTTGGAAGAATCGATAGCACGTTGGACCAAATGCTTAGCTGCTTGTCTCCCAGCTTTACACCCTGAGTCCAATTTTCGCCAACGTCGACTTTGAATTTCATCCTCACAGGGTCGATAAGATAAAGTACTTGGATCATTGTAATAGACTTGATCTCCATCACTTAAAAATTCCTAGCCGTGTGCCTATCCTATAGATTATCATTATCAACTAATGTAGTTGTTGTTGTTGCAGTTGCTGCTGTTGTTGTTACTATTCTTCTTTCGGTTCCAACGATCATTACAACAACACCAGCTTCGACAATAGAATGCCGGAATTATCCGGCGGTAGGGCACATGCGCCGTAAATATATTTATGGAAGTCAGTCTAGCGAATCCGCCTGGTTGAGGAGACCGGTCTGCCAGTGTTATTTCTATTTCCTTGAGATGACAAACTAACGAATATTGCTTGTCCAGAGTCACAGATGTTGTTTCTACTTTTAATTCATCGCTGTTGCACAGTTTACCAGTTATCTAATTCATTGATTTTAGATTTATCACAATGCAACCGAATCGAACAGGAGGATGTGACATTTGGAAATGCTTTCTTACATTCAATTCATAGATATTTCCCTGTTGTGTATGTATGTATGTATATACACATATACACTTATATACAAATATATATATATATAATATATATATATATATATATATATATATATATATATACATATAAATATACATATATATATATATATACACATATAAATATATTATATATATATATAGATATATATATACATATATATATACACATATATATATGTATATATATATGTGTGTGTATATATATATATACATATATGTATATGCAAATGTGTATATTCATATAGATACATGCATATAAATATACACGTATGTACATATACGTGTAAGTGCTTACACATGCATGCGTGTATATGTGTGTATGTTCTTACACACTCACACACACATATATACACACACACATATATATATACATGTATATATGCATATATACGTAAACATATCTCTATGAACCTATCTATCCGCCTCACTCTGTCTCCCACTTTCTCATATATATATATATATATATATATATATATATATATATATATATATATATATATATATAGATATATATATATATGGAACAATTTGCATGTATATAGAAAATTTTGCGTGTATGAATGTACAGCCATGGTTGTATGTAATTATCTTATGAATTTACGTAAGTGTATGTGTGTGTATGCGTGAAATCTCGGTGATGGGATAATTGAAAAGATGTGTTGTCAAATATCGAACTAATCGGACAGATATTTACATATATTTGTAATAATAACGGGAACCGCATTCATACAGTCCAATTCCCAGTCTCTGTCTGTCAGCCTTTCTCTCTTTTTCTCTTTATACATGTTTCTGTCTTTCCCTCTTTCTACATCAGTATTCTATGTATGCGTACATACTTTCATAAAACGCATAGCAATATAGCTGCAAACAAACACAGATTATGTACGCATTGCTAATGTGAGGGTGTGTCCCATGAGTAAGCTACTGTAATAGTTTATAGCAGGAAAACCAACACTCACACACACACACACATCAATTTATTAAAACACAAGTTCACACACATTTCGATATATTAAGATTTAATTGTTTTTTTTTCTTTAAAACTGTACCGAGTCCCAGGTTTCCATTTGTCGATGTGCTTTAGTATGCATATATACATACACAAGATATATATACATATGTACTGAACAGATACACTTATATATGTTATATATATATATATATATATATTATATATATATATATATATATTATATATATATATGGTTATATATATATATATGATATTATATATATATTATATGAATATATATTATATACAGTATATATATATATATGCATATATATGTGTATACATATATACGTATATATATGTATATATATATGTATATTATATATATATATATATATATATGAATATAAATATGTATATATGTATATATATATATGTATGTATATATATATGTATATATGTATATATATGTTTATATTTATATATGTATATATATGTATGTTTATATATATATATATATATATATATGTATGTTTATGTATATATATATATATATATATATATATATATATGTGTGTGTGTGTGTGTGTCTGTGTGTATGTGTGTGTTTATATGTAAATTTATATAAATAAGGATAAGATCGATATTTAAATACCGATCTTAGGTGGCCAGCATAGGAATAAGAACATTTCAAAGGTAATAATTACTTAAAATTATAATTTAGGGTATCTAAAAGATACCTCCACGCTAGAAATAGCAGTCAAAACTTGACTCTAAAACCGCATTAACTGTTCATACTGCACCAGGAGAGAAGACAAAGAGACAAAAATTAGCAATATATTTATATATATATATATATATATATATATATATAATATATATATATATACAAAGTTTGATTATATATATGTGTGTGTGTGTGCGTGTGTATGTCAATATACATGCATTTGTTTAGAAATATATGGATTATATATATAGATATGTATGTGCGTGTGCGTGAATGTATGTATATATATATATATATATATATATATATATATATATGTCAAATGGCGATTTCAAAAGTAACACGTTTTACAATTTATATAAAATTTGCTGCTTGTCTTATCTTTTTCTACTTGTAATTGTGTATCTTTGTGTTTTTCTATAAACCAGATAAACGTTATCATTCTTCTGTGTTATGAAGCATAAACTTACAGACACTGTCATACATATACTCTTACGTAGATATCTGTAATATACTGAAACTGTGTGGATTAACAGATCAGAAATAAAGATGTCGTCATGCCATAGTTATCCAAGCTATTATGTATAGGCAAGCGTATCATTGACTTTTCAGGCCTGTAGGGAGCAATAAGTTCTATGTTACTAAAAGAAATTTAAAACCACATATAGTTCGTGGAGCTTAATTTTAGTGAATTTAATACTGTATTTATATGCTCATTTAACCAGCATTATGTGTGTAACTGACAATACAAGTAATTATTGTGTTTGCGTTACTCTCCAATTCAGGAAACATGGGGTATACGAAGTGATATTTCACAGAAGTGACAAAAGAATATCTATTAAATATTATGTGAGGCCTGTTATGCAAAACCATCGACAGTGAGATTAAACAGAACTAAGGTACAAACAAGAAAATGCTGCAGCGAGATGGTTGGATCATCAGCGAAGTTTTAGTTTGAAATATGGAGAGAAAACACTTTGAACCACTGACCCAATGATATTGCATATGAAAATTTAATCTTAATTTTTTTCCACTATTATTACATTGAAATAAGGTAGTGAGCAAGTAGAATCCTTAGCGCGCTGGACAAAACATTTAGGAGTATTTCGTCCGTTTTTACGTTCTGAGTTCAAATTCCGCCGAGGTCGATTTGCATTTCGTCTTTTCGGAATCGATAAAATACATTTCAATTGAGTGGTACGGCATCCTTTATTGAATTTATAAGTAGAAGGTCGCACATATTTGTAAAGATATTATATGGCACAAAAAGAAAATGACTCTCCCCAGACACAACAGAATATGCTTCAACACACGAACTCACATAAAGAATCTTGCAAACCAAATCCAAAACCGAAATGTAAAGATAACGCTATGATGTAAATGAAGTGGTTAGCAAACGGTTATTGATTTCGGCTTATTGAGCAATCATAGATTTCTTTATATTTATTCCCAAAGATATTATCGCGCATAACATTTTCTACAGTTTTAAGTTACTTCACTGGAAATATTTGTGGAAAAAAGTTAAGGGATTTCATACCAAGAAAGATTTTATAAACAAACGAAACATTAATATTTCTAGAGAACGTTTTTGACGCGTATGCAAAGAACATCATTCCATTCTTTTCAAAACTCATCGATCTTTCCTGTCAAACTGATAACGAAATATTCATTTTCTGTTGTTGACTATCGCTTCCCGAATATTGTAAACCGATTACCGTTACAACAGTAGGCGAATCAGGCATTTCTCAGTGTTTTATAATGGCATAAAATACTGGCAAGCGTCATGGTAGGTGTTTTAAATATTTTTGCCATCACTAACGCGAGATTTCTGTTCAACATTTCGTTTATTTGTGTTGCTTAAAACTCACAGAGCATTTTAAACACATTCGCAACAGTAGAACCACATTATTAACATATGTAAAAATGAATGAATTTGAAAATGAAATGACAGATGATTATAGAAATATTTTTTACTTGGGAATCGCAGTCAGTCATTTTCCATAAAGGACAAACTAATTTCACCCTTTCACCGCTAGTCAACATATGACACAATATGCTTATGATAAAAAGCATTCTGTCTGTGACCAAACCGTCTGTATTTTCAGTGAATTTTCTTTGTTTAAGACAGAAGTGCATGATTCGAGTTAGATTTGGTTAATATTTATTGCAGGTCGAAAGACCATGTAGCAGCTCCTTCGTTTTGCTATTTTTTTAACAAGTTGAGCAATACTTGTATGAGAGAAAGACATAATAGTCACGACAGGAATGCTTCTTATCACAGATCCGCTCAATCAGATCTGAACTAAGGCCAAGTATAATAACAGTTGCAATTACATTTAAGAACACATGGAATAATGTAGTTCTGGAATACACTGTACGAGAAAAAGACAAGATTGTTACGTTAAGAATACTTCTGATCATACACCTGTCGTATGCCGACACATTACATAACGTATCCATAGATATACTACGTCTGATAAAACGTAGGACAATCATGACTTGAATTCATTTGTAAGATGTCTGCTCAGACATATCTGCCGTATGTTAAACAAGAATAACAAATAGCTAAATTCAGAGATACATTGGATAACGCTGTTGTAAATATTTGAGAAGATACCGGTTGGTCATATCAGGAATGTCTGTGATCATAAGTTTACTGAACCAGGACAAATCTGGAGCTACACAATATTAGTCTCCCCACCCCACTACCACCATCTTCGTCATCATCATCCTCATCATCATCAACGACAACAACATTCACAACAATAAATATATATCATCTGCATAGAAGTTTCTTTGATAGTTACATTAATAAGCTTGTGCTTTCCATGGTTTTCAAGATCTGGGCTGACTATTAGTTCCTCATTTATCTATTTTATAACTCCTGAATGAACAAGAGAAACAGATTTATTTGGACAATACTATATGTAAACAATAAATATACATTATGTACAACACTGTATTTAATTCTATTTCCTAATGGAGGAAATTATATAATTAGTGATCCGTGCTGGATTATGCAGGGTACATTTGAAAAAAAGTTCAAAAGGTATTTCTAGATTTAGATATTATTTTTAATTTCAATTGGATATACGTAAAACTACGACGTTCGCTACTGTATGGTTTGAAGGAGATTTGGTTGCTAGGGACACTTAGGGATTCCATCGCTGTCCAGAGTACCTTTATTTTTTAAAAGAAATATGAGATGGTTATGGTTTGATCAAAAGCTGACTTAGGGTAAAACCACAACAACAGTAAGAAAAATCCCTGAATTAGAATCATTAGAAAAAATTAGCAAGCTCGCATTAAGATTTGTTGCAATGATAAGTTTTTAAAAATCAGATTTGTACTTCTAGCAGACCAGAAAACCTCAAACTTGCACTTTCTTGTTGGGAAAAACTCAAATTTTGTTCATCCTATCGTTGGAAGTAAGTAAATATAGCCAGCAGATATTAGCAAATGCATTGCAATTCGCTAATTAAAAACGAAACTTTCGTAGATAAATTACAGACAGCAAAAAATAAGAAATATTTATATTTGTGAAAATGTATCATTAATATTTTAGACTTTGAAAATTATTATAATAATTGAGAATTTATTACCAGTAGTTCAACTTACACTGTTTCCGGATTCGTTTAAAAAGCTAAGTAGTAATTAAGCCAATAAAAAAACATTAATATTTTTTTATATTTCCTGCAGAAATGTTTTCTTTTTCGTGATTATTATCATTAGTTATATATATATTTTTTCATTTTAAAAATACAACCATAAGCTCATGTAGATTTTTGAAATAACATTTATAGGATATTTTTTTCTCTCTTTTGAAATGTAATACTTTTAATAAAGTAATCTGAAATTCACCATGAGCGGTTTTATAGATCCTCATATAAGGAGTTCTAACAACCTGGTATCACGGTGTGTGAACAACATTGGTGATTCTATGGGTACTTTAAGATGAGTTTATGTATGTTACATCCTATGTTTAGTTTTATTGAACAAACTAGTGAAAAAGGTTTACATCTTTGCTACATAATCAAATAAAATCAACCGAGTGAGAACTGTTAATTTCGAGAACAACGAATAACATCACAAATGTTAGAAATTCTCAAGAGGGGGAAGTATATAGCGGGAGGCCCGGTAATTAAAATAGATTTTTATTTCAGAAAAATGTTTTTACAATCGGGACAACTTAATCCAATTGACGTTTGGTTTTCTTAAATTAAAACCTACCGCGATAAAGCAAAAGAATGCTGATTGCCAGTGAATTTTTAATCTTTGATAAAGAACAGCCTTACTGTTTGAAATACATCTTTTGATGCATAGCTTTTCGAGGTTAACCAATGAGATGCTGTGAAAATTATTTTAAATTTATATTAGTGCAACAAATATTAAAGAGAAATGATTATTTTGAAGGAGGGCATAAAGAGAGAGCGAGACTGGGGGAAAAGAAATGAATTAGAAAATATTTTATGACTCATTTATCGAATCTAGGAAACAGATGTCTCAGATCATAGTAGAGTTTAAATTTCAATCTCAACGTGGGCTTTTTGTTGTAGAATTTCTTTTAAAAAAGGTACAACAACCACAATAACAAAAATACTCAAAACGATTTGTTACGCTTCTTTGAGTCGAGTGCTTTTAAGGGAATATACAGATTAAAATAAGTGACCTGATATGTTATTTGAATGAAGCGAGGATCTGCAGTTGCCAAGTGGTTTTTCGCAATTGAAATGCCTGAGTTCACAACACATATTGTACCGCATAATGAACCACTGGAAGAATGTCTGCATGACCGCTAGACTTTCAAGAAATAACAGTCAAATCTCCTTTAGACCACAGCCTGTCATCTTAAAGAGATGAAGTATAAATCTGAAAGAAAGAAAGGAACCCAAGAAAGTCTTGACTGGAATGTTTTAATAAAAGTTATCCCTGGCCTAAGACCAACAATAGCAAAAGCAACCACAGTATTTCTTATTCTACTTTATAACAATGCTGTATTGCATTTTATTACGGTCAGAGAATTAAACAATTTTCCTAGTGCTTACCTGCCAGCAGAACAGCTAAGACCATAGAATGTCGAAGTTAGAAAACCGAAAGAAGAGTAAAGATATACGAAGTTTATTTGTTTACACAGTTAAGATTCGAGATCATATCCTACCACTTATGGCTGAGGAATTTACCCAATATAACGTGTTAGAAAGCGATATAAGTTAACCGAATTACAAATCAACAGTTTGTATTCAGCTAGGAGTGTTTCAATGCAGTGACTTGGTTCTGAGTTCAAATTCTACTGGATCCCTGCAAGAACGTTCGAGTTAAGTACTGGCGCCGAGTTAATTGCCTCACACTGATGTTTTCCAAGCTTCTTTAAGTAGGAGCCCACGACAGAGAATTAGAACAAATCTTCTTGGTGTTTTCTGCATATTAATGTCGGATGAAATTGTGTTACAGGCACACGATCAAAGTATTCCTTGAAAAACAGTAAATTCAGTTATCATTGACTTTGCAAAACAAAATGCCAAACAAATTCTATAATCAGTGAGACATGTGACACGTTCGTCAGCGCAATTATCGCATTCGACTGAAGAGCAAAAGAAGAGTAAACCAAAATGCACAGATCACAAATGGCCCGTACCGTGACCCTGTGAATGCACTAGTGTAGAATAGTAACTATAATCACAAACCAAACTGTTCATTTGATGATTTCTTTGTTGACTTGCAGTGCTGAATTCAATTGTTCTCATTAATAATGTTTATTTAGCAAAATATATTTTCATTGTATTAAGCAGAGAGGAATATATGTAAGTGCTTGTCCAGTAGGTTTTTGACAGCTAATGCCATAAAGAAGGAACCATAGATTATAGTTTAGCTCTTGTTATATCACCTTGCTTAAAATCTTGCTATTTTAAATGATTATTTATTCGTTTCTATATGGACATGATTTACTTTACCAGACTGATTTATTTTCGACAAACAAAACTGAAGCCGTCTGTTATGACCTAATCTCCCTTCGTATTACTGTTCCGATGTTCATTGGAAGTCATTTTATTTTCACGAAAACCATAGGCATTAACTATTGCCTTGGAATCACAAAAAAAGGCAAAGGCTGGAAAAAAAGTTCACTGTTCAGTTATGAATATTAGTTCACTATTGTTAGTGGTCCAGGAATGCTTGCTTCGTAAAGGAACCAACTTTGCAGCGCTCTTTGTAAGTGTCTTCTGCAGCATTCGGTAAACCTAGGCTACGTGAGTGAAACTGGCAAGACGGCAACTGTACAGAAGTCCATCGATTCAAAATACTGTTACACTTTCTTCAGTGGATAAATTAATCCGTCGCTTTGTTTGATATCACCATTTCTTTCTATGGTTCTTTTGACATTGTTCACGTTTTTCAAAACATTAGGACTAGGTTTCTGATCTGAAGATAATCCAATTGCCGTGGTTAATTTCCCTTTTCCCTCATTCATACTTTAGTCTCACGGCAGTGGTACCATATATATAATAATTAGCATATTGCTTTCAATGTTTAGTTAACAGATGTCTGCTTCAAAGTTTAAATGTTAATATCCAATTAAACAGATCACTTATTAATTTTCCAGAGAAGGAGATTTAAAGCATGATTGAATCGTGTAAATGTTAAGCTCTGAAGTCAGCAAAATTTACGATCTCAATACGTAACACCGGTGTATACTTTAAAATACGTTAATATAGATATTAATAGAATAGAGACATATAGACACATTTACATAGGCACACACATACACACAAATTAAGTTGACGATGTTTTTCTTTACTGAATACGATGGTAAAGCATACGTAAATGTATGTATGTATGTATGTATGTATGTATGTATGTATGAATGTATGTATGTATGTATGTATGTATGTATGTATGTATGTATGTATGTATGTATGTATGTATGTATGTATGTATGTATGTGCGTGCGCGTGTACTATATGCATTTGTGTTCGTGTAAATATGATATGTACGTATTTATGATTTTGTGTACTTATGATTAGGGGTTCGCAGCGAGGAGGACTAATATATAAAAACATAATCAAAGTGTTTTAGAAGAATTAAAAATATATTAAATAAATGCAACAACTAGAAGCGGGGTCTTAATTACAGAGTTAGCTACATTGCAGGTTTCCGACTTAAAAAATTAATTCTCTGATAATTCTCTTGGAATTCGGGATGAATATTTCCTCTCCTTTTCCCACACGCACTAATTTATATTTTATGCAAACCTAATATAAACAAGCCCTGTCTGGGAATAAGAAGAGCGATAAAGAGAAAAGACATGAAGAATACAAAACATATAAATAAAATTTTTTAATCAATTACCGCAAGAAATGCACTTCAAGAGTAAAAGCGAAAATATACGAATCAGAAAAACATCAGTCTAGGAGATCGATCGAATTTTATAAAAAAGGCAAACTCTATAGATATCCAGTTCTCCTTCAATTCAAACCTATGAGTGTCTTAAACAAGGACGGTTACACTGGATAACATAAATCCAAATGTGTATTTAGATTCATGTTATCGAGTGTGTCCATCCATTCAATCAAATCCAGTCAACTTTAAGACATTGAAAGTCAAGCACAAAAATATACATACAGTCACGCACGCACATATCATGTATATGCCCTCCCAAAACTAGGCACCACTATCTAAGCGTTATCTAAGCCTTACTAGATTACCTATGAAAAGAAACAAACAATACCAATGCAAATGATCCCCTGAAACTATGAACCCACAAATGCTTTCCATGTATACGAGAACAATAACAAGATTAAAATATAAGGAATTCACAATCAAGCATAACATATGTGTATTCCTATCATCAGCTGCCAAACGGTTATCACTCAGGTTTCGACAGCCCTGTGCAGTACCATTCAATCTGGCGGTATCGACAGCGTTAAAAATATAAACGTTGCGTGGGAATCCACTAGCTTATTACTACAAGTAGCAACATCAGAGTAACAAATAGTGATAACTAATACCTACACACGTACACACATCCACATATACACATACGCCCTCTTTCTCACATACAGACATATATATGAGATGGATTTCCGTATAGTTTCCCTCTTCCAAAGTCATTCACATTGGTTGGCTGCAGTAGAAGGGGTTGCAGTGGAAGACATTTCCTCAAGATGCCGTGTACCAGGACTAAACACGAAACCACCTGCATTAGGGAGGATTCTTCACCACACAACTACTCCTGGGAAATGGGTGATATATATGTATGTATGTATGTATATATGATATATATATATGAGTGGCTGTGTGGTAAGTAGCTTGCTTACCAACCACATGGTTCCGGGTTCAGTCCCACTGCGTGGCACTTTGGGCAAGTGTCTTCTACCATAGCCTCGGGCCGACCAAAACCTTGTGAGGGGAAACTGAAAATGAAAGAAGTTCGTCGTATATATATATATGTGTATGTGTGTATGTGTGTGTGTGTGCGTGTGTGTGTGTATGTTTGTGTGTGTGTGTCTCCAACATCACTTGACAACCGATGCTGGTGTGTTTACGTCCACGTAACTTAGCGGTTCTGCAAAAGAGACCGATAGAATAAGTACTAGGCTTCCAAAGAATAAGTCCTGGGGTCGATTTGCTCGACTAAAGGCGGTGCTCCAGCATGGCCGCAGTCAAAATTACTGAAACAAGTAAAAGAGTAAAAGAGAATATATTTATACATATATATATATATATATATATATATATATATATATAATATATATATATATATATATATATATATATATTATATATATATCAAAAGTTAGACAGTGAAGGGGAAAATAAACGAAAACTGAACAAAAACATAACGGATAGAAAAAGGAAACAAAACACGATACAAGGAACGTTTACAGCTGGCTTTCTTATCAGTTGGTATCGGAGACGTCATAGTGGTTTAACGCTATTTAAACCAAGCAACAAGGAAAACTGAGAATGTGTGCAAGGAAGGACAAAATAACGTTATACACAACAGAAAATGCCCTACAGCTGTACAATACGTGTGAGCAATAATTATAGTATGCAGTAGTAAAACGGATATTAAGACAGTTATAGTGAGGTAGGGCAAAGAAATGGAAAGATCTTTGATGGATGTAATACAAACGTGCCTGGCTGGGTTAGCAGTTGGCCGAAAAAGAGCGACGCACTTTGACTGGACACCGATCACGTGGTAGGAGAGAGAGGAAGAATGGTGGAGGGTCTAAGGGATGAGAGAGGGAAAGAGAGAGGGAAGGAAAAGATAGGGGTCAAGGAAGGCAATTAAGGAGCGGAGGGAAAAGTAAAAAAGAGAGAAGAAAGAGGAGAGGAGGAAAGAGCTGTATCTATATGGATATGTATATATTGATAAACATAATATATGTTACTTATATGCTACTATTAGTTTCATGCGATGAAAGCATCTCAGACTGCATTGTTTAACATGTCTAGTGCTATATCGCAATCTTCAGGCAATGCCGACATAGGCATAACAAACTAAAAATGGGACGGATGAGTGGAAAAACGAGAAAAAGTGAGAAAGAAGTAGATAGATATAAAAAGTGGAAAGTTGAAAGATCGGAAAACGAAAAAGAAAACATAAAGTAGCAAAACAAGAGGATTAGAGTTATGTTCCCTTTGACCGAAAACTATAAGCTGAAAGGATTCGGAGAGGATGGTACTTCCCAATTCGCCAACAGGAACTTATATGTTACAGTCAAAAGGAAATAACTAATTCCACCTTTTGTTTCTTCCTGTTTTCATTTTGTTTTGTGGTTTTTCAACCATCCACCTCTTATGTCTACTTCTTTCTCGCCTTTTCTCGTTTTTGTTTTTCGCTCATGCTACCGTCATATTTTTAGCTTGTTATGCCGTGTGGGTATTGCCTGAAGGTTGCCATAAGGCACCAGACATATTAAAATTACTATCTGAGATGCTTTCGTCGCATGAAACTAATAGTAACACATAAATAACACGTATTGTGTTTATTAAATAATATTGTTTCTCACCAGCCGCAGCGCTTCTTTTGGTTAACATCATGGAATAGCACACACTATATATATATAGGAGATAATGGTGTCTTTGAAACCCAAAGGTGTCAGGTAATGCTGAATAAGTGCTATAGACAGACCATAGTTAAGTTTCAGATTCGGTAATATTGCGAATAAAGGGTTCAACGTTGGTTCTATGTCAACGTGTGTATATATGAATTTTTTGTGTAATGAGATAAAAAAAACCAAGGCTGTATAGATATTAGAGCATTTATGGATAGAAGGTCTTACAGCTGTTTCTAGAATATTAATTAATAATAATATCCCTTCTCAAACCATCTCCGATGAAGGGATATTATTATTAATTAATATTCTAGAAACTGCTGTAAGACTTTCTATCTATAAATACTCTAATATCTATACAGCCTTGGTTTTTATCTCATTACACAAAAATTCATATATATATATATATATATACTTATATACACACATACAAAGACGTGTATATGTATGTACATATGTATGTGTGTGTGTATACATATCTGTTATGCCACGGAAATTTCCTTTACGCTGTGTTACGGATGGAACTGCGCCAGCAACTAGGCTGCAGATTGTACAACGAAAGATTAAAGGATTAATTGATGCTATCAGTTTCTGTGTGTTTGAGTTACTAAAATGAGTTGTAATTTCTTAGTTTCAACATTCGGTCTCGGATCAACTCGCTTAACAGACACATACAAATGAAGAATAAATAATTTAAATCTACAAGCGCAGGAGTGGCTGTGTGGTAAGTGGCTTGCTTACCAACCACATAGCTCTGGGTTCAGTCCCATTCGTTGCACCTTGGGCAAGTGTCTTCTACAATAGCCTCGGGCCGACCAAAGCCTTGTGAGTGGATTTAGTAGACGGAAACTGAAAGAAGCCCGTCGTATACATGTATATATATATATGTGTATGTGTATGTATATATTTGTGTGTCTGTGTTTGTCCCCCCAGCATCACTTGATAACCGATGCTGGTGTGTTTACGTCTCCGTATCTTAGCTGATCGGCAAAAGAGACCGATAGAATAAGTACTAGGCTTACAAAGAATAAGTCCTGGGTTCCATTTGCTCGACTAAATGCGATGCTCGAGCATGGCCGCAGTCAAATGACTGAAAGAAGTAAAAGTTAAAGAGTACAGAATACACTCAATAAATAAAGGACTTATTCGAGAAAAAGTCAAATAAAACAAATAATGTGGTACATTTTAGGAGAAATTTCATTGGTTGATTACTTCCACACCTAATAAATAACATTTAACGAAATGATTAATTAGAGATAATTTAGGAGATAATCGACACGATATGCTTCTTTGGAAATTTGGTCCAATAAATTTGTTAAAAAGCGCAAGTTAATCATATTAGTTGTCACGTGAGCTGCTTTTGCAAAATATATGTAATCAGAAAATCCAGTAAGATGTTTCAAAGCAATTTTACTTGATGTAATAATTAAGTAAGGTTTTATATTTCGAAAAATTATTATTGTAAAAGTTGTAAAAACTATAAAGGAAGAAAGTTCAATAGATTTAAAGAATTTTCATAATGCACAAATTAAATTTCTTTCAAATACAAGAGTAAAACTCAGAAATTTCGGTGCCCCCAAAACAGAGATGAAAAAGTATAAGAAAAAGTTAATGTTGCAGTGTTTGCAAATTTAATTGTTGCTATTTTGTACCATAATTGAAATGGCATTAATAAATGCATATTAGAACACTGATGCCAATATTGTAATAGGAAGAGATAACTCCGTACCTGCATCCATTCCTCCACAGACAGACACTTGAGTGTATGCAAGTGGGTATGCGTGTCTATGAAAGTGTGTGAGCATGTATTAGAATATGTGCACACACACACACACACACACAACACACACACACACACACACACACATATATATATATAATATATATATATATATATATATATGCATGCATGTATGTATGTGTGTATGTGTATATATATATGTATATATGCACACACATACATATATACATCCACGTAAATACATTACTTATGTATATCCATATATATATATGTATGTATGTATGTATGTATGCATGTATTTATCTATCTATCTATCTATCTATCTATCTATCTATCTATCTATCTATCTATCTATCTATCTATCTACCTATCTATCTATATATCTGTCTGTCTGTCTGTCTATCTATCCATCTGTATATACATTGTAATGCATAGATGAACACATTCTCTCGCACACACTCAGATACATACACGGACACACACACACATACACATACACGCACACAAACAGGCACACAGACACATTGAAAATTGAAAATATATCTTGGCATTTTTAGGATTATGGAGGAATAATTTATTTAGCTAAAATATTCATTGATATTGGTATTATTCATTAATTTTATTTACTAATCATGTTTAACCTAGTATTTCTGTGTGTCATTTAGCAACATTATATACCTGATCCAAGACCATACACATTCGTGCCAATTATTTTATGAGTTTGATAATACATATGTTGTAATATATATGTATATATATATATGTATATTACATGTTTTTATACATCATATATATATATCATATAACATATATTAGCGCTTTTGTCCATTCTGGTGGGGTTTTCAAATTGAATGGACGAAAGCGCTAATATATGATATATGATATATGATATATGATGTATAAAACATGTGTTATACAAATAAATATCTGTAAATATAAAACCATCCGAATTTCTGAGTACCTTATTTCTTCTAATATAAAATACCTGTACATCATCTCCAAACCTTCTAATATATATATAAATATATATATGTATATATATATATATATATATATATATATATATATATATATATACTAATAAAAATATATGTACTCTGTTATGCATAGAGTCTTATTTGACTCATAAAATATATACTCCGCTGTATTTAGTTCACCTTATGATCAGGAGCTGAACACTCTAAATATTAAGCAAAGTACCTCAGAAGGTCCAGGTAGAGTTATAAAGCGGGTGATAAATTAAGTGTGTCACTCAAAAGCTGTACAGTCTTGCATCGAAACACACCGTCACGCTTCAGTTGGCTTTAACGCATAGCTTTTATGACCGCCGTCCAGTAACTTTATTTATTTGGTCACTTTTCTTTCTGCGAAAAGCAAAGTACGAAAGCGAAAAAGAACATACACATATTGGTTTCAAATTTCGGCGCATGGCCAGCAATTTTGGTGGAGGGGAAGGTTGATTACATTAACTGCAATACTGAAATGGTAGTTTATCCATTTCCGAAACAATGAAAAGTAAAATCGACTTTGGGAGAATTTGCACTCAGAACGTAAAGACGGACGAAATGCCGCTAAGCATTTGCCTAGCGTGCTAACAGAAGGACACTTCTTCCAATAGAAGTCGATTACATTGACCTCAATATTCATAAGCTACTTATTTCATCGACCCCGAAAGGATGAAAGGTAAACTCGACCTCGGCAAAATTTGCACTCAGAACACAAAGACAGTCAAAAGGCTGCTAAGCATTTTTCCCAGCGCGGTAACGATTCTGCCAACCCAACGCCTTTCTGAGAGATTAAATAAAGTGAATCATTTATTGTGTGCGGTTAAGTGGAACTTATCATACTTGATGTGGGGGACTGGGATTAAT
>NC_043002.1:6147037-6152037 GCF_006345805.1 Octopus sinensis
AATGTCGAACAATGAAATGAGTGCTCAACATCGCACACGTATATATGAAATTAATAAATGAAAAGGACAGGGAATTATCTAATGAAGACCATTAGCGTTCCAAAGTTTCTGCGATCCGATGCAGTATACTTAGAGCACTACATAGAATCTCCGAGAATGATCTAAACTGTTGAACAATCACTCACGTCTGAATTCATTGCATTTCGTAGCAGTAAAGTAGACACACGGAGATATACTTGCATAGCCAGTGATTAAAGTAGACACAGCTATAGGCTAATGGAGTTCAAAGAATAATTTCCTTTTCCATAGTATTTTTATTTAATTTCATATTACGCTCTGTACTCTACTGAGGCTTTATTCTCAAGTATATATATAATTTATCACTATCCTTAGGCAATTACTCTCGCTATGATTAAGGAAAAATTCATATATATATATGTGTGTGTATGTATGAGTGTGTGTGTGTGCGCGCGTGTGTGTATATATACATATATTAACATATATATATATACATATATATATATATATATATAATATATTATATATATATATATATATATATATATATATATATATATATAACAATTGCAGCGTGGAAGGTGTTGGTAAGCCATTTCAGAAACACACAAAAGCCGTTCGATTCACTTCAACATTTAAGTTTAATCTGTCAAAATACTTTCATCGCTTTAAGACCGCGACCTGTTCACTGACATATATATATATATATATATATATATACATACATACTAATTCTAATTAATTTTAATATATATGGTATATGTGTATATACATACACAGGAGCTTATAAATCTTCATGGACATACGTGTATAAATTACGACGAAGTAATACAAAGTCTTCTCAATGTCAAGGCCAAATTATATTTCGTTGATGACTGGCGGCAACTCACATAATTTTGGAATATTATTCCTGTTTGCGCGCGAGTTGATAGATTTGAGACTGAATAGAAAAATGTTTCGTTAATGGGCAACATAAATCTACCAACGATAAAAAATTTATACATATACATACACATATATAGGTACACACACACACACACATATATGTATGAATATATACACATATATAAACACGTGTGCTGCTGCATTCGTAAATATGTATAAATATATATATATATATTATATATATATATATATATTAGGGAATAAATCCAAACTTACAGGGAAAAATTAGATTTAGGATTAAATCCAATTTTATAGTATAAATATGCGTGCGCGTGTGAACACTTAAATAATTATTCAGTATGTCAAGCAGAAAATCATACATGCCACATATTCTTCATGTACTATGCTTGCACTTTGCTTAACTGTAAAAATCTATAGGTATTCAACTGGAGTTACTAGATTTATCTCTTCCACCCTCCTTCAGCTCTCTTTTTTTCCTGGCCTCTCAATCTGTATATATATATATATGTTTGTAAATTAATATGTTACCATTATTCAATAGCCAAGATAAAACTCTGAGTTTCGGATGCCGAAGTGGAAAGCCACAACACCATCTCTTCGGCCAGAGATGGTTTTGTGGATTTCCACTTCGGCATCCGAAACTCAGAGTTTTATCTTGGCTATTGAATAATTGTCACATATTATTTTACAGATAAATTTCCTCTATTTACATAATATTGAGGTCTTTTTCTTTCTTTTGTTATCTTACCGTTTTTACCAATATATATATATATATATATATATATATATATATACATACACACATATATATGTATATATATATATCTACATATCTATATCTGCATATATATATATATTATATGTATATATATATACGTATATATATTCATAAATATATACATAGATTAGATTTATATAGATATTCAACTTATATTCTACGAGAAATTAATACGTGTTTCACGTTCATTAATCCTTATACATATTAATATACCCATCCACCCAACCAGCCAGCCAGCCAGTCAGTCAGCCATCTATCTATCTATCTATCTATCTATCTATCTATCTATCTATCTATCTATCTCCGTCTACATGCATGCATGCATCATTTATGTATGTGACTGTATGTATGTATGTATGCGCGTAACTATCTAGGTATGTTAGATAAATTAGGAAACCTCGTTTAAATTAATATTCTTTTCTAATCTAAGCACAAAGCCCGAAATTTCGGGAGGGAAGGGGCATATTGAATATACCCCAGTACGCAACTGGTACTTAATTTATCTATCCCGAAAGGAATAAAGGCAAAGTTGACCTGGGCGGAATTTGAACTCAGAACATAAAGACAGACGAAATACCGCTAAGCATTTCGCCCGGTGTGCTAACGTTTCTGCCAGCTCGCCGCCTCTTTTATAAGTTAATATTGCAAAATAAATGTTAACTCTCTATCAAATTACTTCTTTCAAGTTGTAACTTCCGCTGAATATTTCTAAATGGCATTGAATTACAATGTAGCTATAACTTTATTTTGATGATTAATATAGATGTGGGCCTTGTCTCACAAGTATATATATACAGACATGTTCCAATCTATAGCCTATAGGTACGTGTATGATAAGATAGTGTATATCAATATATTAGGAACGTATATATGTATATATAGATATATATAAATATACGTATAAGTACATTTATGCCTGTGTAAATTGTGTAATTAAAAGCAACTGTACATATATGTGTACAAACAGAAACGCACTCACACACACAACCACTACATACATATTTATTCATATAAGGTTTATCTAAATATTTATCCATCTATACATGTATATGTTATAGAAATATTTCTGTCTGTATCTTATATATGAATGTTTTTTAGTATGCATACTTGTATACACATATATGCGTACATGTGAATGTGATTCTGCGTGTATTACGTATTTACATAGATATATATAACGGTATATGCATATATATACATGTATATAAATTTTCATGCATATATATATATATATATATATATATATATGTAAATGAATATATATATGTGTGTATATATACATACATATATATACATATGTATGTGTGTATATATATACATACATATATATACATATGTTATGTGTGTATATATATAGTATATGTATATATATATCACTACATACATATTATATATATATATATATATATGTATTATATATATACGTATATATATGTAATATATATATATATATATATATAATATATATATATTATATATATATATATATATATATATATATGTGTATGTATATATGTATATGTATATGTATATATATATGGATCTATAAAGCTTGAATATAAGGAGGCTCGGAATTATAACTGCAAAATATGAATTTATGTATAAATTCATTGTGTATACATATGTATATTTATGCATCTAAATATTCGTTGGGACAAAAGCACACACAAACAAATACACACACACTCACACACACACACCAGGCACACATATTCATGTATATACGGATAAGCAAATACTATTTCCTGTGTGCAATATATGCGATCATATATATTATACAATATATTTATATCGTTATACAGCTATCTAGCGACATATGTATGGGTTACGTTTTTAATATTATTTTGCAATTTACTTAATCATCGGTATATTATTGTTATTTTAATATTAATATTTCTATTAAATGTAATTTTCTAGATGTCGTAATTTAATTGTTCATTTTGAATTGATGAAAGGTATTTTTTTCTAATTTATATATATATATATATTATATTTTGTGAAATTTGATTTAGTATTTCTAAATTGAATTTTTCCCTCTAAGTTAGGAATAATATTCCCTCAAATATTATATATATATACATATATATATATATATATATATATATATATATTATATATATATATATATATATATATATATGTGTGTGTGTGTGTGTATGTATGTGTGTGTATGCGTGTGTGTGTGTGTATGTTTGATTTATGCATATATGTGCCTAAGGTAAGATATATCTATATATGTGTATATATAAAGTATTAATTTATAAAAATATGGTAAAGTAAAGAAAAAAAAAAAAAATTCACTTTACCACACACCGAACTTTTCAGAAATAGCAGCCAAAAATATGGCTATTTCTTCAACTGCAAATAAAAGTCTCCAGACAATGCATACTCAGAAAATAACTCACATAGGTATAAGGGAAAAACAATGAAAGATCACATCCATATACGATACCCGAGGACAGTCTGTTTCTGGATTTGTGGGTATATTTCTGAAAGGTTCGGTGTGTGGTAAAGTGAATTTTTTTACTTTACCATATTTTTATAAATTAATACTTCAAATACACCGTAAATGGTCTTTACATACCGAATACTGCTTGGTCGATTTATTAACAATTAATTAATTCTACCCCCTTTTTTGATGACAATATGTGTATATATATATATATTTATATATATGCATATATCTATGCATGTATATATGTATATATCTATGCATATATATATATATGTATATATATATATATATATATATATATATATATATATATTTTTATATATATACACATATATGTGTATATATGTATATATATATATGTATATGTATTTGTGTATGTGTGTGTGTATTACAAGCATATGCATATACGTATACGTATATAAATTAACATACACTATGAACGATACTCCTATTTAGTTATATATATCGTAATTTTCCCCTTTCGTAAGCAAGTATTTATTGCTTTTTGATTTTACTTACTATCAAAAGGTATTGTCGTTGAAGAATAATATCTTAGAAATATCATTCCGATTTTCACCGAAGTATGAATGCATATATAGAAATACTCCTTTTTAGTCATAGACTTTATGTACATAAACGCATTTATACGATCACACACTACACTATTAGCCTCAATTATACAGGGACACATCTCGATCGTGCAGGTTCAATTGCATATTTGTGCGAGTGGCTTTGTTTCTCTATAATAACCAATAATATATTGCTTAGAACTTTCATTGAAAATTCACTATTAATCAGTGCACTTAAGTCCTTGAATATGAAGCCTTTAATAAAAAAATTACG
>NC_043002.1:6157037-6164537 GCF_006345805.1 Octopus sinensis
TATTGGATACTGTGCGAATTCTTCAGTAAATTATGGAAAATAATGGAAAACAGCTAAGGATACAATACCTCCAAGGCATAACACTAGTTCCCTGTCTTTGATTTTCTTTCTATATCCACCCATTTCTTTCTCTTTCTGGTGGTTACATCGTACTCTGTGTCTAAGTTCTACTTCTCTTTCTTTCTCTATCATTCTCTCTCTCCTTTTCTCTCTCTTTCTCAGTTACAGAACCATAAGAAAACATATACGAAACATATTTACACACGAAAACATGAGAAACTGGAGTAAAAAGTACAACAAAATCAACAACACCATACAATAAAATCATTAAGTATAACTGCAAAAATCAACAAAATCAACCACTATCAATGCTACTGCCCCGTCTACAACAACAACAAGAACAATAACAACAACAAAAGCAACAACAGCATTAGCAGCAGCAGTAGCAGCAGCAGCAACAATGACAGACGAAACAACAACGAAGATAATGAACGCCTTTACCCCAAAATTATAACAGATTATATTTTGTTAATATTTTTCTTCCATTATCCAAAAATATCTCGTTCATATTTTGAATTTACTATTATTATATTATTATTATTATTATTATTATTATTATTATTATTATTATTATTATTATTATTAATATTATTATTATTATCATTATTATTATTATTGTCATGACGGTTCTTTCTTTTTTTTGTTATTGTTTTGTTTCTTTTCCTGTTTTGTTTTCCACCGGGGTGTAACACTAGTTTCAAGTGGAAGCACTACAACCGTGCTTGGCATTTGTTCAACCGTGGTGGAAAATTGCACGCTTGAGACCAGTTAAGAAAGTCGCAATCTATATAGCAAATGTCATTGGGCTGTTAGGTTCGGCGTGATGGAAATAGCGTACGAATCAACATACAGGAAGCTCAGCATTGTCGTCAGCGTTTAACACCAAATATCATGAATGAACTCTCAACGAAAACTGGTTATGTATATAATATATATTATATATATATAGTATATATATATATATATTATTATATAATATATATATAATGTGTTGTGTGTGTGTGTGTGTGTGTGTATGTGTATGTACGTATATATATAAGTAATATGGATGGATGGATGAGTATATACGTACGTGCGTATGGATGGATGGATAGATGCATGTATATATGTATGTGTGTGTGTGAAATTTCATTCTGTAATACTCATATGTCTACGTGTGAGTGTGTGTATTGGCTGCATTAAATATATATATATATATATATATATATATAGAGAGAGAGAGAGAGAGAGAGAGAGAAAGAGAGCATTGTTTTGATAATTGGTGGGATCTAAGAGAAAAAATTACAGCCAACGAAATATAAATATTACTTCATATGTATAAGATTTAAAATGGAGCTCAATTTTAAATTCTATATATACATACGTGTGTGTGTATGTGTGTGTGTGTGAGTGTGTGTATCTGTGTCTGTGTACGTGCGCATGCGCGTGTATCTTTCAACTTGTTTTAGTAATTGGACTGCAACCTTGCAGGCGCACCACCTTAGATTGTCTGGTCAAACCATTTAACTGCAGTACTTGGTTTTAACTGTCCCGTGTGGTATCGGTTTCTTTTGCCGAACTGCTTTAATACGAGGCTACAAACAAACCAGCAACCTTTTTTAAGCAGCGGCGTGAACAAATACAAACTCAAATGCACATGCATACACACCACACAACCCTGCCATTCCTCCACGCACAGGTCTACTTCCCGACCACATGGTTCTGCGCTCTGTTCCAGTGCGTGGCACCTTGAACGTTTTCCTTCTATTATTGCTTCGAGCCGACCAAAGCTTTGTAAGTGGATCTGGTAGACGGAAACTGTAAAAAGCCCCATTGTGTGTGTGTTTGTGTGAATGTGTGTCTGTGTAAATATATATATATATGTGTGTGTGTGTGTGTTTGTGTGTAATATAAATAATATATATATGTATGTATATATTTCTCTTTCTCTTTTTCTCTTTTACTTGTTTCAGTCATTTGACTGCGGCCATGCTGGAGCACCGCCTTTAATCGAGCAACTCGACCCCGGGACTTATTCTTTTGTAAGCCCAGTACTTATTCTATCGGTCTCTTTTGCCGAACCGCTAAGTGACGGGGACGAAAACACACCAGCATCGGTTGTCAAACAATGCTAGGGGGACAGACACAGACACACAAACATACACGCACACACATATATATATACATATATACGACGGGCTTCTTTCAGTTTCCGTCTACCAAATCCACTCACAAGGCATTGGTCGGCCCGGGGCTATAGCAGAAGACACTTGCCCAAGGTGCCACGCAGTGGGACTGAACCCGGAACCATGTGGTTGGTTAGCAAGCTACTTACCACACAGCCACTCCTGCGCCTATATATATATATATATATATATATATATATATATATATATGTATGTATAATGGGAAGCTTGCTGGTTGCTAGTTTTGTCCGCAGATTTCAAAAATGTAATCGGTTTCCTTCTATCAGGCACAGTTTTTCTGATGAGATGAGACAGGTATATAACTCCCATCAGCAGTATCGCTACACGTAAACGTTTTATACAGGTAAATTCTGACTTCTGCTTTATAACTATTTGCATTCATTTTGTAATTTTATGTTTTCATAATCTTTTCTTTTCATAAATCTTACTTTCTGTTTAAGGTGCCAAGTCATCATCATCATCAAATTCTACTCAGGATGTCAAGGCATTGCAAGAACAGTCCTGATATATTTTATCATGACTGTGGTTCATTTACCACCAAAGCTCAGCAACGTGCCATCACAAGTGAAATCAAGATCTGCCAGTTATACTTTGGCTGCTCTCTCAGGGATCAAGATAAGAGTTGGGCTCCGCATATCATCTGCTCAGCTTGTTCAAATGGACTAAGGGATTGGCTAAATAAGAGGAAGAGAGCAATGCCGTTTGCAATACCTATGATATGGAGAGAGCCAAAGGATCATTTCATGGACTTTTATTTCTGCAACGTTAATGTATGTGGGTTTACTGCAAAGACCAAGCATAAGATTGTGTATCCCAACTTGGAATCAGCAAGAAGACCAGCACCACACAACGATGATGATCTTCCTATTCCAATACCACCAGAAAATGGCCTTCAGATGTCTGGCGAACATGTATTTCCTGAATAAAATACTACTGCTGCGGAAGACACCGAAGTGGATGCAGATTTCATGATTGAAAATGAAGACGTACCACAGAAATTTTCTCAAGTAGAGTTAAATGATTTAGTTAGAGACTTGTCACTGTCGAAGGATAAAGCTGAGCTATTAGCATCTCATCTACAAGGAAAGTGTCAGCTTAAGAAACGTTTTTATTACTCATTTCAGGAAGAGAAATAGGGATCTGACTTCATGCTTCTCTGTTGATGGACCACTTTGTTTCAGTAACAGCACTGATGAGTTATTTCGCTGTTTGTTCCAAGAGCATGTTCCAGCTGAATGGCGCTTATTTATTGATTCATCTAAGAGAAACCTCAAGGCAGTACTACTACACAACAGCAATAAGAAACCATCCATTCCCATAGAACATTCAGTGCACATGAAGGAGTGTTATGAAAACATGCAAGTACTCCTCAATGCCATAAAGTATACAAACTACAGCTGGAAAATATGCGGGGACTTGAAGGTGATTGGAATGTTGATGGGAATGCAATCTGGGTTCACGAAATATTGTTGCTTTTTATGCCTATGGGACAGTCATGCAACTAACAAGCACTATGTGCAATCAGAGTGGCCTTTGTAAAATTCCTATGAGCTAGGAGTTTCTAGCATCCAGAGTAAACCACTTTTAAACCCAGAAAATGTTCTTCCCCCTCTTCACATAAAGCTTGGCCTCATGAAACAATTCGTGAAGACACTTGCCAGGAAAAGCTCAAAATGTTTTGAATATGCGAAGGCCAACTTTCCAAAAATCACCGAGGTAAAACTGAAGGAGGGCGTACTCATAGGCCCGCAGATAAAAGAACCCAGGATAACCACTTCCTCACAGCACTGGATGAGACTGAGTCTGGGAATCCTTCAAATGGCTCTGTGAAAATTTCCTAGGTAACAAGAGATTTCTAGAGTCTAGAACTGGAGTGAAATGTCTTCTAGACTCCTACACTGCAATGGGCTGCCTGATGTCACTAAAAGTCAATTTCCTTGATTCACATCTGGACTTTTTTGCAGAGAACCTTGGAGCAGTGTCTGATGAGCAAGGGGAACACTTTCATCAATATATTGCATCATTGGAATAACGATATCAAGCATTTTGGAATGCAGGAATGTTAGCTGACTACTGTTGGATGTTATACAGGGATGAACCTGAGACAAAACACCATAGAAAGTCCAAATCCCAAAGATTTCAAGTTGTTATGCATTTGAGTGTATTGTAACTTATTTGTACAAAATAATTTTAATTTTGTACAATAAAAAGCCATGAAATTATATCTTGTATTCAATATACTTTATACAGACATGCTTTACGTATCCTATAACTTAAAACAGCAGGTATCATTAACATGAAAATGTGACCTGACAGAGGAAATCAGACTTCAGATTCGTAATCAGCATAACAAATTAATCCATAAAAGTCAATCAGAAACTCTGATGATTAAAAAATAATTAATTTTGTTCACCAGTGTTATTACTGTTATTCAGTAGGCTAATTCTTATCACGTGCTTTCACTGCGCTACCGAGCGCAGCTCTGTGTACCTTGGGTATGTGCTGTGGTTTTGTTCTGATGCTCTCATTTTTATTATATTGAAAGTGTTTTACGCTGGATGTGTGCAGTGCCTCGCAGTGCCAGTTTTTGTGTTATATACTTGTTAGTCCTGGTGTTTTTGCTATGTATTTGTATGAATATTTTTTTTATCATACTCAATGCGATAGGAATTTTTTCATGGGCCCGGTTTCCCGGTTTCTGTGGCGTATGTGTTCCCCCCCCCACCAGCTGATCGGAACGCCAGAAACTTAAGAAACAGGAAGAGAGAGTGAGAAAAAGTTGTCGCCAATACCCCCACACGGAGGCTTGTGGAACTTTTAGGTGTTTTCGCTCAATAAACACACACAACGCCCGGTCTGGAAATCGAAACCGCGATCCTCCGACCGCAAGTCCGCTGCCCTAACCACTGGGCCATTGCGCCTCCACTTTCTTCTTATACATTACTTTAAATATTATTAAAATAAATTACGGCGATGTACTTGCATAGCGAGTGACTTGATCTGAGATCGTGTGCTGAAACGAAAACAATTGCAGCGTGGAAGGTGTTTATAAGCCATTTAAGAAACACACAAAAACCGTTAGATTCACTTCAACATTTCGACAAATTAAATTTAAATGTTGAAGTGAATCTAACGGTTTTGTGTGTTTCTTAAATGGCTTATAAACACCTTCCACGCTGCAATTGTTATTAAAATACAGTTAATTTTATAAGATTTCAATGATAAATTTCTGGATGTCCGTTTGACTCTATCTTTTTCTGTTTCCGTTTCCCAATATATCCACTTTCCTTCCTCATTATCTTCGTCTTTTATATCCTATAACATGCTCTCCTCTTTCAATTTTGTTTTTAAATATTAGTTTTCTTACTTCATTATTCGTAACTTCCATCACTTTAATAATTTATTCCTAAACTTTGTATTTTATTTTATTTAACTTTCAATATAAATCAGTATTTTTTTTTATATTTCACGCATCTTATAAAATTTAATATAATTCTCACATATATTAAAGTAGTATACGGATATACAAATAGTAATATACATATTAATATACATATAAATTATCTATTGTTAATTCAAAGTGGCTAGTATATTTTATATTTCATATTGTAAATTTTAAAAGATTTTATATCTATAAAATTACTTCAGTTATCCTTTGTTTTATTTTTTTAAATATATTTAGTTATTGAATTATTTAAGAACAGTCGTAGTCACCCCTCTTTCCTGTTCCTCAATATTATTATTCTTGCTAAATTTTCCTTAGGTTTTTTTTTATAATTAATTGATTATTTCTAAATTTATTATCTCTCTTTCAGTTTGGGTTTGCTGTTATTGTTCGGTTCATCCCTCCCCATCTCTCTTGCTTTCTGGAAGAAGTAGGCAGTGATTATATCTGCAGAGGGATGCTCTTCACCACTCACAAAAAAAAGGTACCCAAAGCATGTCATCGGTTATGATGGCGCCTTTATAATCCTATCAGGTGCCCAAGTTGCGTGACAATTTGAGTAGTTTTTCCCTTTTCTCTATCTCCCTTTAAATCTAAAAGCAGTTTTCTTATATATTTTTTATATTCTTCTATAAACAACATTTTATGTTTAAACATTTAAACTTACATTTTTATTCCTCGGATCTTTTCGGTTTGACCGGCAGTTTTTAAAAATAATTTCCACGTAACTAAACATTTTAAACTTCGTATACTGGTAGAATGTGTTTATAAAACATCTCTTGGCTTTATTGAGAAAATTCTATAGCTTGTAAGATATTTGTTGGTTTTTTTCTTCAATTTCTGCAATTTAAACCAATCACTGACATCTATTGAGGTAAAAAACATTCTGTGCCGTATGAATATGTCCCTCGTTTAAGAAACAGATTGGGTTTATTTACATTTGTGAAGAAAAAAAGATACCCTTCCCCCCACCCCTAACCCTAACCCTAACCCTAACTAACCGTAACCCTAAAACAGATTGAAATGCAATAGATCGATACTAGGGTCATAATTATGGGTGACAATTTCATATGAGACCGCTAGAAAAAACTGCCGTTCAAACCGAAAAGATCCTTATTCCGCTTTATGATTTCCAGTATTAAATTTATATCTATTAAACCAATATAATAGTCAATGAGTCTTTTATCGAATTTATAAGAGACTAGTCACTCGTTATTTTCAAAAAAACTATTTTCATATAATTAGTTTCTGTATAGCGTCGACGTTTCCAAGATATTTTGCATTTTCACACTGGCTAGAATTTGTAATGTACGATGTATTAACATCGTAAATTGGGGATTAACTTCTATATGTGATACAGGTATTTCATTATTATTGTATTTTCAAAACTAATACATCTATGAATAAGCGATGGGTAGACAGAAGCGGCTGTGTCAGACAAATGCGTTGCAGTATTTCTACGGGCTGTTTCGGTCAGAGTTCAAATTGCACCATAGCCATACATAATTTCGTGGGTCGATACATTAAAGTACCATTGAAGTACTGGTGGAAATGGTAGTGACAGCCTCTCGTCTTATATTTCAGGCCTTGTCCCAATGCTAGAAACAAGTATTCTAGGCAGATATATAAGCTATATATGTGGAGGCGCAATGGCCCAGTGGTTAGGGCAGAGGACTCGCGGTCATAGGATCGAGGTTTCGATTCCCAGACCGGGCGTTGTGAGTGTTTATTGAGCGAAAACACCTAAAGCTCCACGAGGCTCCGGCAGGGGATGGTGGTGATCCCTGCTGTACTCTTTCACCACAACTT
>NC_043002.1:6169537-6179537 GCF_006345805.1 Octopus sinensis
ATCATTTGATCTTAGTATTTATAAGGACCTTTATATAAATAACCTTTGTAAACAAGTACCACTAAGAAACTATAACTATCATGTAGGGAGTAATAATAACTTCTTAAACCTATAATATAGCCCTTAATTTTTTTAAAAAAGATTAGTGTAAAATTGAATTGTTCAGCCGATACCAAACATCTGTCTTTTATAGATATTAGCTAAATAAGTGAATATAATTTTTAGTCTAATATATTTTGAATTATTATATTTTTTATAATAAATCTTCTCTATGGGTGATCAATCTACATATACTTTACCATAGTATTAGTAATTTAGCCATTTTATTCCTTTTCTGTGGTGTTCTGTCATTGATTATTTCATCTTATTTTATAATTAGCCTTTATTTATAAAATTATTCTGAGTTTTTGTATCTCTATAAATTCATACTTAGCTTATATAAAACTATACTGATATATTCACTACTTATAAGAAAACTGCTTAGATTAAAATTTTATTAATATATAATTAGCATGTTCTTGTGCCTCAATACTCCTTTAGTAACACCAGTAAATATCATTTAATCAGAGATACATTCTGATGAGTTAGTACTTAAGTATACAATATGTATAAATATTAAACTATTTCTATATAATTTCTTTTCCTCCCTCTATTGTGGTAAAAGTTTGATATATACTAAAAAGTATTCATAAATTTCTATCCATTTGTTACAATATTCTTCTTAATCTCTTGAATAACCCTAAACTTCAACTGTATACAATATAGCAACATTGGTTTAAAGTATTTAACTATAATACTACATAATAAGACTTCCCCTGTTTTATTTTCAATAGTCTGCTAATGGGAAACCCCTTAATTATCAGCTAACATCTTGTTTTAAGTTTTCCCTTACTAAACCTCATGGCATTGCTACTAATAAATCTAGATTTTTATGACTATACCATCTAGAATGTCTGCTACTCCTTCAACTCTACTCCAAATAAATACGGCCCTCTGTTTCTCTCAGCCTTAAATATACAAGGGATTTGATAAACTAGTCTATAAATTAAAACTGACCACATAAAAAAAAATCAGTGACAGGCAGTGACTCCTTGAAAATTTTAGTTATGACTATGCTGTTGTAGGTACGACATGTTCTTTGTCTATCACCTTAACTTCTTTGAGATTTTAGGTATAATTATACTAATGTATCCATCTGTTCTAATTTAATTAAATTCTATGCCTTTGTGCAGCTGATGATTACTCTACATTTTAAATTGATGTAATGATTGCATTGTTCAATTAAATGGAGTTGCATGAAACGATCGCATTGCATTACCTCTGGATATCCTTGTTGCTTATTTTGATATATATATATATATACATTCTTAATACATATACATATATATGCATACATGTATATACATATATATGCACATACATACATATATATATATATATGTATATACATAGTGTATATATATATATGTATGTATGTATGTATTATCTCATCTAGGTCGTCCCATAGAACGCCCCAAGACCGTTTCCACACGTTTTCCCCATTCATCTCGATCTTCCATAATGGTCCTCAGCTCCTGTACCCCTTCTATACCAATATCCTCCAGCAAGTTGTCGATATAGGTCGTCTTCCTCCTTCCACTCTTCTTTCTTCCTTCTGTAGGTTGCCAGAGCACTAGCTTGTTAGGAATATATATATATACATATATACACACTTTTATATGTATACACACACACATATATAGGAATACGGAATATGCACGAAGACAGGCTAGTTCAACTGCAATCTTGGAGTTTCCGGATGACTCAAGGCTTATGTCTGTTTGAAACTTGGTAGATCAAAAGTCTCTGGAAGCCTATCACATGAACTGAACCGCGAAGTGAAATATCGAGTGATGTCACACTGTCTTCACGCTGATTGGGTTGGAGAATTATGTTGACGCAGACACGTCAGTAAAATGCTTTGCCACTTACACGGTTATTTCACGAATATGTAGTAGTATTGAACGAACTGATACCAAGGCGGTTAGAATTCAAAGTTGATCCCAACAGTATATGAGCGCAGAATGTAAAGTGCGGTAAACTTGATAGCAAAAGTCCGACTCGCTGACGGTACGGTGAAATAAGGCGGCGAGTTGGCAGAATCGTTAGCGCGCCGGGCGAAATGCTTAGCGGTATTTCGTCTGCCGTTACGTTCTGAGTTCAAATTCCGCCGAGGTCGACTTTGCCTTTCATCCTTTCGGGGTCGATAAATTAAGTACCAGTTACGCACTGGGATCGATATAATCGACTTAATCCGTTTGTCTGTCCTTGTTTGTCCCCTCTGTGTTTAGCCCCTTGTGGGTAGTAAAGAAATAGGTACTGTGAAATTATAATGATCACTACTTCTAGTTTTCCTTTATTACATATTTAACCTTCTTTTGTCGTTTCTTGTTCTAAACATTAAGCAAGCGTTTACACCAACTTATGCGCATAAAGATTTAATGCGAATTTGGTGGATTACATTCCATAATTGAAACAACATCCCCGTTATTGACAATTTCAACTGTACTCTGTAAAAGTGTTTTAACCTTATATATTTATATTTCAAAAATAATTGCATTAAAACATACACTCGGACACATACATTAGTGGACATTCATATACATATACACTCACATACACACATGATACACACATACATACAAACATGCACACAAACTGGCATACACACATTGGTGGACATGTGTTTGATACTCAATACAGGTTAATGGTAAAGTAGATATTTCATAGGTCTGTTCAACTTTTCATCTTGGTGGGGAATCTACGAAGTGTTCGAATATTCACAACTAAGATGAAGCCACCGGTCACTCTGAAACATTGAAATGATCAACTACTACTACTACTACTACTACTACTACTACTACTACTACTACCATCACCACCGCCAGGCAGTGGCTCTTATGGTTTCTGATCTTTACTGATAGGAAATGTTATTATGAACGTGTTTTATCTTGGTGTAAAAGAGACTGCAGCAAATCTGCTCAATACCACAGATTTGCTTGTCACTTGTTTGACCTTAACCAGTTGAGCATGTCCCTTGGTGGCTGACGATACGTGCAGCTCTGATCACGAGCAGAACTAGTGGTGGAGCATCATAACCACGTGTTGAGAGGGATTCTTTGGGGTTTGAATAATTCATCTCTGAAAACATGGGTGTTTTGTTAATCATCCTTAAACAAACCTTATTCAGGGATCTTTTGAACGGGATGGCCTAAATGACCCGGGTAAAAGTCGATTACATCGACCGAATGCTTAATTGGTCCTTATTTTTTCTATCTCGAAAGGTTTGAAAGTCGCCATCGGGGGGATTTGAACTCTGAAAATAAAGACGGAAGAAATGCTGCTACGTATTTTGTTTGGTGTGTTAACGATTCAGTCATCTCGCCGCCTTAAATGATAATAATAATGGTTCCAAATTTTGGCACATGGCCCGTAGATTTTTAAGGAAAGGGAAGCTGTGTACATCAACCCAAGTGTTCGACTGGTACTTATTTTACTGATCTGAAGGTGATCGGTCAAGTCAACAGCGAAGTCAACAACAACAACAACAACAACAATAATAATAATATTATTATTTCAAATTTTTGCCACAAGAGCAGTCTGAAAGAGGTATAGATGAGTCGATTACATCGACCCCAGTGTTCACGACCCCGAAAAGATGAAAGGTAAAATCGACTTCAGCAGAGTTTGAACTCAGAACGGAGCAACAGGGGGAAATACAGCTAAGCATTTCGTCCAGCGTGCTAACGATTCTGCCAGCTCACTGCCTTAAATGATGATGATGATGATGATGATGATGATGATGACGATGATGATGATGACGATGGTGATGATGATGATAAGCCTGCACTTATGTATATATATTTATACACATACATACATACATACATACATACATACATACATACATACATACATACACGTACACAAACACATTTACACTGTACATATATAAACACACACAAACACACGCAAACCCCATTTATACAAAGAAATAATATGTATGTATGTGTAAGAGAGGGAAAGAGACAGAGAAATAAATAAATAAATAAATAAATAAATAAATAAATAAATGAAGAAAGAAAGACAGAAAGAAGGTCAGCAGTTTTTTTAACTTAATTTATTGAAAAAACGAATATTTTCAAGTCGTATTTTATTAAAAATGTTTTATATCACATATTTTTTTAACACCCTTAATATCGAATTGGTTATAAGTACTCAATTATTTCCACTTTTGTGATAAACACAAATAAATTGTTAATATGAATGGTTTAGATGATAAATTAGCTGAAGTTAGCAGCTGCTGGTCAGAAACAAGACTTTATATGCTTTATAAAATCTCCATAATTCTGTTGTGTCTGGGTAGAGTCATTTTCTTTTTGTGCCTTATTATTTAACACACGCACCGGTAAAATTTCCACTTTTTTCTTATTTTTATTGTCCTAAAATTTTCGTTGTGTCTTGCAAACTTTTCAATAGTTTTGACTAAAAATATGGCACAAGAAGAAAATGACTCTCCCCAGACACAACAGAATATGCTTCAACACACGAACTCATATAAAGAATCTTGCAAACCAAATCCAAAAACGAAATATAATTTCGTAGTTTACTAGTTATGCTTTCTCAAGTATTTTTATCTGTGTGTATACACACACACATACGTACGCACACACACACAGACAAACACACACACACACACACACACACACACACACACACACACACACACAAAAAAAAAACACACACACACACAAGACACAGACACACATGCACACACACTTAGGGTAGGTGGAGCTCTCCAGCGCTGTATAACCTACGGCTTGCTAGTCAGCACAGTTAGTCTGAGCCCGCTGAGCCACTGAAGACAGACCCCCAAGTAGAAAGAATGGGATCAGTTTATGCGGACTAACTCTTATTTGAAAACTATTGAGGGATCTTTTCACTTTGACCGGCAGATTTTTAAAATAATTTCTTTGTAATTGATTGGTTGAAATTGCCGAAATGCAAGAAATTAAACAAGAAATATCTTACAAACTACAATAATTTTCTCAAGAAAACCAAGAGAAAAAGATGTTTTATGTAACACATTCTACCAGTATACGAAGTTTAAAAGTGTTTAGTTACAAAGAAATTATTTTAAAAATCTGCCGGTCAAAGTGAAAAGATCCCTATTGAGCACTTGCAAGAAGAAAATTTATGCAGCATCAAAGGTCGGTTTACGTAACCGTTTGAGGGTGAGTCACTTATAACTCATTATCTTCGGACACGAAAAAAAGAGAAGAAATCTGTCATCATCGTTACATACAAACAGGTGCAGATACATTCATTCTTTTATTTCTTTTATTCTTTTACTTGTTTCAGTTATTTCACTGCGGCCATGCTAGAGCACCACCTTGAAGGGTTTTAGTCGAACAAATCGAATCCAGGACTTACTTTTTTAGCCTAGTACTTATTCTATTGGTCTCTTAGGCCAAACTGCTAAGTTACGGAAACGTAAGCACACCAACACCGATTGTCAAGCCGTGTTTAGGGGGTGGGCACACAGACAGACTGACACACACATACACCACACACACACACACACACACACATACACACACATACACACACATATAGTGAGAATTTACAAAAAAGCGAATGACGAAGATGGATGTGTAAACAACAAACATGTATTAACGCTCGGGAAGTGAGAAAGTGTTTTACGTTATATATACGACGGACGTCTTCCAGTTTCCGTCTACCAAATCCATTCAAATGGCTTTGGTCGGCCCGAGGCTATAGTAGAAAACACTTGCTCAAGTTGGACTGAACCCGGAGCCATGTAGTTGGCAAGCAAGCTTCTCACACAGCCACGACTGCACCTATGTATTGGGGTGGGGGGTCACTGAAAAATCTCTAGCTAGAATTCTGATATACATTGAACTTTAAAGATTAATTTTTTAAATTCCCACAATCCATAGACTGTAATTTGAACAAAAGTCACGTATATAATATAATTTTTGTATATGTAAATTAAAAATGGAGAACGCCATCTGCAGATGGTGGTAAATCTTTAATTAATCCTTAAGTAAACTCATAAAAATTTCAGAATTTTCAAATCTTAATTCTAGTTAAGATATTTCCCTAAGTTAAAACAAAATAAACAATAAAGAGAAATATATATGTATGTGTATGTATGTATATACGTATGTGTGTATATGTATATGTATATGTGTATATATATATATATATATATATATATATATATGTGTGTGTGTGTGTGTGTGTGTGTGTGTGTGTGTGTGTGTGTGTGTGTGTATAAAGCCCTAAAAATGTAGCGGACCACATGGTCTGGAAGGAGAGGAATTGGACAATATGCATCACACATATACACACATACATACATATGCACACATACATACATACATACATACATACATACATACAAGATAATAACGGCTGCACTCCGGTGAGTAGGGACGACCATCACTGACCATTAAGAACATTGTGCACTCAGATAAATTTCACGACGTCGCTTGTAATGAAGTTTATGGCGTAGCCACTTAAGATAGGAATGAGGTCCTTTCGCAACCTTCCTCATGTGATAATAATTTTAGTGTGTAATAAATTATTTGGTATGCCTGCACCAATATGCATGCTACATATTTTCACAGTACTATTTATAAATTTACAAATGAATGCAGACACAGAAGGGTAGCTCTTCAGTTGGCCAGAAGATCATAGTTACACCAATACTTCAACTCTGGGTATACATACTGAATTAGCCTTTACCAACATAGGAACTGCCCTCCAGGTGGTTTTCTGCTGGTATGTGTGTTGCGCATATTGATATTATTTATACATATAAATTTGACACGGGCCATTTTTTCTTGTCTTGGGATTCACGGTGAAACGGCTGGGTGGAATTGTGCGAAAAATTATACAGATGAATAGAAAGATCCGATGGTGTTGCTGGGCTTTGTATTTTTTTATAGCTCCCATGGTTACCGAGATAATCTACTATAATAATACTCTTGTGTTTATGAATGAGAAAGGAAGGGGTGACAGATGAATAAGGAAGGAAGGAAGGAAGGAAGGGGTGATGTCATATTTTTCATAGCTCCCATGGTTACCGAGATCATCTACTAGAATAATACACTTGTATTTATGAATGAGAAGGGAAGGGGTGATAGATGAATAAAGAAGGAAGGGGTGATGTTGAAAATTGTACGCTGAAAAAATAAATCAAACAGCGTTTCAACACTGTGGGAATATTTGTGGGTGTATGTAAAAGGGGAGTATGTGAATGTATGTGTGTGCGTGTGCGCGCGTAATGGAAGTGGAATGGTTCGTATTTGCTCGCTTAGTATTTGGGTTTATTTTTTGATTTGGTTGAATCTTGATTTTTTTTGTTGCTCAGTTATTTTTAGCGTTATGACAGAAAAAAGGTAATTCTAAAATTGTTTTTTAACGTAAGCGTGCCCAAACAAATCGAATGCTTATACAGAGCAGGTTTTACAGCCACATGATCCAAACCGACGGGGGGAAACCGGGCTTAGCTGCTAGTATATACATATAGATATGATACGTAAATTATAGAGTAAATTGACAATATGCTCATGAATTGAACAAAGACTCAGTTATAATTTATTCTGTAATCAACAAAATAATCCATGATACATTTAAAAAAGACGATAATGAAAATTGGAAAAGGGGTGATACTGTCGAAGGAAAATGTTCACGAATCTTTACTTGAGTGAAACTGAAAATAGATTCTCTGGTGGGAATTAATAAATTACATTTACCAATGTGAAGAATTGCGTTTTGCTATATTACTGTTTCATTATATTCACTTACAGACGTCTTAAGTGTTTCTAGTGTCCTTTCATAGCAATTAAAACGAAACTTCAATGCATTTCAATTAAAAGAGAGTAATGAATGACTCACATCACTGTAGAATTTCTTTGCAGACACAACTGTCAGCAAATGGACTGTTTTCATTTCTCTCTGTTAATATTTTTATGTTTCTTTTTCTTGACGCTCTTGATAATGCTACATACATCTGACCATGTGCGAAGAATTGTGTTGGGAGATGATATGGTACCCCAACATGACTGCAGACTAACTCACTTTGAAAACTTAATTCTATTACATTGGGATTATTATTTTTGCACAACGTAATACTTTTAAAAATAATTTACTCGTTTTGCTTTTTTTTTCGATTTATTACATTTTTTACGAACACGAAAAAAGCTATTTGTTTACATATGGAATTCAAACGGAAGTTGACATTTAAAACAAACGAATCTTGTAATACTGAGTATTATAATTTATGTTTAATATACAAATGAACTTTATAGTTTAAAAAACATTTAATATCCATTTATAATTTCTTCGTGGAGGCGCAATGGCCCAGTGGTTAGGGCAGCGGACTCGCGGTCATAGGATCGAGGTTTCGATTCCCAGACCGGGCGTTGTGAGTGTTTATTGAGCGAAAACACCTAAAGCTCCACGAAGCTCCGGCAGGGATGGTGGTGATCCCTGCTGTACTCTTTCACCACAAATTTCTCTCACTCTTACTTCCTGTTTCTGTTGTATCTGTATTTCAAGGGGCCGGCCTTGTCACTCTCTGTGTCACGCTGAATATCCCCGAGAACTACGTTAAGGGTGCACGTGTCTGTGGAGTGCTCAGCCACTTACACGTTAATTTCACGAGCAGGCTGTTCCGTTGATTCGGATCAACCGGAACCCTCGTCGTCGTAACCGACGGAGTGCTTCCATCCATAATTTCTTCAAAGTAATATTACTTCTTTTAATAACATGAGAAAAAAATAAACAGGACACAGTCCCGCACTTCTTCATTATAATATTGGTATATACAATATATAGAATTTAGGGAAAGGGAAATCCCAAGAATGGCTGAGAAGTTCAGGACTCAAAGTAGAGAGTGAAGTATTTTTAATTGCAGCACAAGAACAAAGCCTCCCCACAAGAAATTACCAAAAAAACTGCAGAATATGTGGAGATGGACAAGAAACAATAAATCATATTGTCTCTGGCTGCCCAGTCCTGACTAAGAAGGAAGATATTCACAGACACGATAGAATTGGGATCTATATAGATTGGAAGCTATACCAAGAATATGGAATATCAACAGAAAAAAGATGGTATAGACACACGCCAGAAAAGGTTACAGAAAGCGAGAATGCAACCATAGTATGTGATATGCTAATACACACAGAGAAATTAAGGCTTTTAGGCCGGATATAGTTGTCAGAGATCATCAAGAAAAAGAATGCTTTCTAATCGATGTATCAATAACAACAGAGGACAATGTTCTCTAAAAGAAACTTTCAAAATAGAGGTAACTTGAATGTGAAGTCTAAAAACAGAAACAATTCCTATCGTAGTAGGTGTATTAGGTATGATAAAAAAAATATTCAAATACATAACAAAAACATCAGGACTAACAAGTATATATAACATACAGAAAATAGCACTACTAGGCACCGCACACATCCCACATAAAACACTTTCAATACAGTAAAAATAAGAGCATCAGAACAAACCACAGCACATATCCAAGGTACACAGAGCTGCGCTCGGTAGTGCAGTGAAAGCACATAATAAAAATAAGACTACTGAACAATAATAATGATGCAGTACCGGGCAGTGGCCCTCTTGGCTTTTGATCTTTAATTGATATGAAGTTTTATCTTGTTCATTGTTTTGTCTTTGTATAAAAGATAGGCTACAGCAAATACCTTGCTCAAAACCACAGATTTGATTAGTTGTTTGACCATAACCAGCTAAGCATGTCCCTTAGTGGCTGACGACATGTGCATCTCTGATCACGAGCAGAAGTAGTGGGGTAGCATTATAGCCATGTGTTGAGAGGAATTCTTTGGGGTTTGGGTAATTCATCTTCGGAAACATGGTTGTTTCGTTCATCATCCTTAAACAACTCTTATTCAGGGACCTT
>NC_043002.1:6187037-6192037 GCF_006345805.1 Octopus sinensis
ACGTTAACAAATTCGTGGGTCCAAGGTATCCATTGGTTGGGCTGACTGCACCTATGGGAAAAATTTAATTCATAGACGACAAGCGGTTGCCTATCAGCACGTTTCCTTTCTAGACATTTTCAAAAATATACAATAACGCACTGCGGTCCAATTAGATGCATGAAGAGTACTTCACCAATCTGCCAGGGTAACGTGATGCTTTTATCTGTTTTTTTTTCTCTTTTTTTCTTTCCTTCTTGCATCTTTCTCCGTCACTTCCCATACATACATATATACACACATCCATCCATCCATCCATATATACATACATACTTACATCGTATGTACATATGTACGTCCATCCATCCATCCATCCATCCATACAAACATACAAACAATGCCGTTCATAAATATACTTATGAAAACCCCTCTGTTATGGAATACATTCATAAACACCAACTCAAGGAATATTGGTGGAATATTCCCATCAAAACGTCTGCCAAACGTAAACATTACAGGCTGAATATTATTATTTGGGACAGAAGGGTAAAGGTATGTACCATCATAGGGGTCAGCTGCCTGCTGATATATATATATCTTTGAAAATCAAAGGAAAGAGGATATCTATGGACAACTGCTTCGAAGCCTTCAGCTTCTACATCCAGAATATGAATTTGTATTCATACCAATAATAATTGTAGCACTAGATTTTGTTAGTAAATGTATACAGGAGAATCTGGATAAATTAGGATTTTCAGAAAGAGAAATCGACCGGCTAATTCGTACATTACAAGTGCAATCAGTGAGTGGAACAGTAAAAATATGCAAGACTTTTCTCAGGTTCCAAATGTGAATTTGTCTGTTTTAACTTCATCCCAAAGATGGAGTCTTGTATCTTTGTTGGAAATCGACTCCCTCCTCAGTGGAAGATTTATAATAATTACAAAATAGAAGAGACGTATGTGTGTATGTGTGTGTGTGTGTGTGTGTGTGTGGTGTGTGTGTGTGTGTGTATGTGTGTGTGTGTGTGTGTATGTGTGTGTGTGTATAGACGAATTACGCCAATAAAAGATGGATCATCGTGGTTTAATCCTTTAATTATGAGTCTTCTCGAACGGCACAACAAAAACAACAATAATACCTGCTGGTCATTTAAGGGACAATGAATAATTTCAAACCATCATATGAAAGAAGCTAATCTAAGCGAGAAGCTGATTTGAAGCAGCTAATCGTGTAGAGATTTCTTTTATTCTTAGGTTAGTTAGTCATGGCCATACTGGAGCTTGGCACCTGTTTCCAAGGTTAGTTGACTGAATGTGAGCCTAATCCTAATTTCATCAACGGTTGAAGGTGGAAAGGGAAAGTTGACATGCGTTGGATTCAAATTAAGAACGTAATTCGATACACGTAGTTCTGTCGACATTATATGGAGGGCAAAATGATTCTGCCGTCCGTATGCTGACTTCACAAACAAACACACACACACACACGCACACACCACACACACACACACACACACACACACACACACACACACTCACTCACGCACGTGCGTATGTACACACACACACATAACGAGCCTCCGCTCAGTTACCGACAACGACCTTTCATTCATAAAACCTAGTCGTTCTGCTGTAATGATATAAGAAGCTTACTAAAGGTGTTGCACTATAGGATCCAACTAAACCATTACTATGGCTTCTTATCTTCAAAAGATGTGATCTTTCGTACGAGGCTCAAGTGCTAGCGGAAAATCCCGGTAGCCTATTGTTGTTTTCACCCATACTTCGTTATCTCGCCTGGTTACGGTTTTGTGATACGGGGCATCAGTTTAATCACCTTCCTTTCCTATACATGTTCTGTTCTGAAAAAGGAGGGAATGGTGGAATTTCTGTAACTTGTGCGTCTGTTTCCGGCGAATAATATTCCACTGGATGCAGTCTTGTACACGACAAGCATATTGGGGTAAACCATTTCTGTATTGAATTCAAGAAATTGGGATAGAATTTAACGCTCAATGATCTGCTATTCTGACACGTTGAACCCAAGCTAGCCTTGAGCGATCAGACTTTTGATCAACGGAATTCCGTTTTAATCATGTTAATCTTTTTCCTATGCTTAATGCATCCAAGATCACAATATCTAATCTATTTTCTTCTTTTCTTTCGTAGATGATAGGATGTGAATTGAAAAATTTTTAGCTGGTCGAGGTATCGTATAGAAACTCCTGCATTTGTTTTGTGATAATTATCGCTTAGAATGTTGTTGCATGATTTCCAGTTGACTCCTCTCTGTTGCATAGACCATACATGGTAATTTCCAGTTTACCTTGGTCTCAGATCGACGATACTTGCGATTCAATAGTCAAGAATTATCATACTATGTCATGCTGATACTACTTATGAATCACATTAAGCGTACATGTTCTATGGAATACTCAGTCACTTAGCACACTACTACAACATATGTACACATTCAGACACAATGCTAGACAGATTATTCAACCAAATCGCAATAATATCTGATGAATTCATTAAGTAGGTCCTACGACGAACGTGCAGCACCGCGGAAGATGCGTGGAAGCTGTAAGCGGTGAATGTGCTCTCAAGGTGTTAAGACAGTGAATTAAAATCTATTTTAATTCAGTACTAATTCAGTAAGCAAGTATCAGAGTTGATTGAATATCTGGAAGCTCAGGAACCAAGATCGATAAGAGAGTCCATCATTTCTGCGTAATATGAAAGTATTACAGTTAAATGGGGGTAGTGGGGAAGTGTATAGAGCATTTACTTAAATTTTTTTTTTGGAAGCACTCCGTCGGTTACGACGACGAGGGTTCCGGTTATTCCGATCAACGGAACAGCCTGCTCGTGAAATTAACGTGTAAGTGGCTGAGCACTCCACAGACACGTGTACCCTTAACGTAGTTCTCGGGGATATTCAGCGTGACACAGAGAGTGACAAGGCCGGCCCTTTGAAATACAGGTACAACAGAAACAGCAAGTAAGAGTGAGAGAAAGTTGTGGTGAAAGAGTACAGCAGGGATCACCACCATCCCCTGCCGGAGCCTCGTGGAGCTTTAGGTGTTTTCGCTCAATAAACACTCACAACGCCCGGTCTGGGAATCGAAACCGCGATCCTATGACCGCGAGTCCGCTGCCCTAACCACTGGCCATTGCGCCTCCACTATTTACTTAAATGTAACTTGATCGAACTAAGAATGCAAACAACCGGAACAATTACAAGGACTATGTCCGGCGCTCTAACAACTCTGCCATTTCACCCCCCCCCCACTTGCATATGCTAGTGCAGAAGAAATATTAAGTTCTAACATAAGCGCAGTACCATACGGCTTTTGCGCAAAGTTTCGTTATTTCTAGTAGCCGATTGACACTCGAGCTGGCAGAAACGATAGCACGCCGGGCGATGCGTCTGCCGTTACGTTCTGAGTTCAAATTCCGCCGAGGTCGGCTATGTCTTTCATCCTTTCGGGGTCGATAACTTAAGAACCATTTACGCACTGGGGTCGATGTAATCGACTTAATCCGTTTGTCTGTCCTTGTTTGTCCCCTCTGTGTGTAGCCCCTTGTGGGTAGTAAAGAAATATATATTATCGAGTGAGACCGGCCAAATATAAAGTGACCTCGTCAGAGTGTGAACTCAGAAATGTCGCTCATCTTTAAGTTGATATGTATATTAAAAAAAAACGATCAGTTTGAAATAATGCTTTGAAACCCTATAGTTTTAGACACTATCTACCACGCCTATGACGTCAAACTAAGTCTTATGCGTGATATTTGCGTAGACAGAAATTGCGGTAATATGCGAAATGAAATCTTTTAAAATTCCACTCTCCATTTCCTCTCTCTCCCCAGACCCTTACAAAGCCTTGCAAAGAAGGTCATGTGCGCTGCCCTTCTTCTAATTACCCCATGAAAAAAAGGTGAAGAGTAAATATTGATTTGTAGCATTGCTCACATCGATGAGCGACCACGATTTATTTTTCCGTTGTGAAAGAAGGTTATTTTCAATTAAAATGACCTCAGTATTTGACTAGTATTTTATTTTATCGGTTCTGGAAGGATGGTTGACTTTTGCGCTTGATACACCCAGAAAGTAACTAAACATTGCAAGGCATTTATGTCCGACCCTCACACTTCGGCCAGTTTACTGTCAGTGCACATTAAATATTTGTTCTATTGTTCGATTCTTAGATGACGTTTGTCCTTGTGGCCAGAATTTACATTTTCATGTATAAAATATACCGAGGTAGTTCTCACTTTTTACCAGAACCATTACTGGTACATACTGATGTCAAGATAATAATCATAAAGAAATATGTTGCATTTACAGCTGCTGCCAATCTCGATAATTTTGTATAGCCTCAAGTAAATTCTGACAGTCATTCTATGTAAAAAAGTATTTCAGCCAAGATATTTGTGCCGTTATTAAATTCTGCTGGTCGTTTGTGATTTGCTTAGTTGGTGATTTAATATAATAACTAATAGGTTTCTTACATGTAATAATTAAAAATTTTCAAGTAACAATTGGCCGGAATTTTAAAGAATGAATACATACAGTTTATATAAATAGTATAATCAGTTATACCGTTGCCAGATCTAGCAACGAGGAGTTGTTGGAAGCACTCCGTCGGTTACGACGATGAGGGTTCCGGTTGATCCGAATCAACGGAACAGCCTGCTCGTGAAATTAACGTGTAAGTGGCTGAGCACTCCACAGACACGTGTACCCTTAACGTAGTTCTCGGGGATATTCAGCGTGACACAGAGAGTGACAAGGCCGGCCCTTTGAAATACAGGTACAACAGAAACAGCAAGTAAGAGTGAGAGAAAGTTGTGGTGAAAGAGTACAGCAGGGATCACCACCATCCCCTGCCGGAGCCTCGTGGAGCTTTAGGTGTTTTCGCTCAATAAACACTCATAACGCCCGGTCTGGGAATCGAAACCGCGATCCTATGACCGCGAGTCCGCTGCCCTAACCACTGGGCCATTGCGCCTCCA
>NC_043002.1:6194200-6199200 GCF_006345805.1 Octopus sinensis
CTGTCTATATACACATACATACAAATATGTATATATACATATAACTATATAAGTATACATACTTACGTATATGTATATATACATATATATATATGTGTGTGTGTGTGTATGTGAATCTATATGTAAATATATGTACATGTATATACACATCGGGACCTGAACTATGTCTAAAAGAAACATGAACCTCTTGAAAGGTACCACCAACGCTGCCTTCGAAATATTCTCGGTTTCAGCTGGGAAGAAGCAAGAAAATCGAAGAAGAGGAGGGAAGCAAAAGAATAGATTCCAAGATGATCTGAAAGCCAACTTCAAGAAATGTAATTCAGCATTGGTGCCGAGAACCTGGAAGAGAAATGCTCAGGATCTAGAACGCTGGAGTTCCACCTTCAAAGAGGGAGTAACCACTTTTGAGACCAGTAGGAACTACCGAACAAGAAGAAAGGAGGAAGCGTAGAACAGATGAATATCAAATAAGAAGAGACCTTCCGTGCGGAACCACCTCTCCCATTTGTGGAAAGAACTTCCGAGCAAGAATTGGACTCATCAGTTGCCTTAGAATCTATAGCTTGAAGTATAGCCTCGACGATATATATTCTCTCTTTACTCTTTTACTCTTTTACTTGTTTCAGTTTTGACTGCGGCCATGCTGGAGCACCACCTTTAGTCGAGCAAATCGACCCCGGGACTTATTCTTTGTAAGCCCAGTACTTATTTTATCGGTCTCTTTTACCGAACCGCTAAGTGACGGGGACGTAAACACACTAGCATCGGTTGTCAAGTAATGCTAGGGGGACAAACACACATACAATATATATATATATATTATATATAATATATAATATATAATATATACGACAGTCTTCTTTCAGTTTCCGTCACCAATCCACTCACAAGGCATTGGCGGCCCGGGGCTATAGCAGAAGACACGTGCCAAGATGCCACGCAGTGGGACTGAACCCGGAACCATGTGGTTGTTTAGCAAGCTACTTACCACACAGCCACTCCTGCGCCTATATATATATATATATATATAGGGCAAGTTTACGAAAAGAACAAAAGACGAAGACAGGTGGTGTAACAAACAAACGATGTATTAGAATAAACGCTCAGGAATAAAAAAGTCTTTTATGTTTCGAGCCTACGCTCTTCTACAGAAAGGGACACAGGAAAAAAAAACAAGGAGAGAAACAAGGAGAGAAAAAATTGTGTGTAGTGGCTAACGATCTATCATGGCGACTATATATAGGTATAAGTGTAAGAAATGTGTATATATGTACATGTATGTATCTAGGGCGGCGAGCTGGCAGAATCGTTAGCACGCCGGGCGAAATACGTAGCCGTATTTCGTCTGCCGTTACGTTCTGGGTTCAAATTTCGCCGAGGTCGACTTTGCCTTGCATCCTTTATGGGTCGATAAATTAAGTACCAGTTACGCACTGGGTCGATGTAATCGACTTGATCCGTTTGTCTGTTCTTGTTCGTCCCCTCTGTGGGTAGTAAAGAAATATATATATATACATGAGCATACTCACACACAAACAAACGCACGCACACACACACACATACACACACCAGCGGCGTCTGCCGCGTGAATGCAAGGCAAGCAATGTCTATTTGATATATAAAATCGAATGCATATGAAAATTTCGATTTGAAACTAAATCACACATTTTTTTACGAGACAACAGGGAACAAGGTACATAGCTGCTATATTTGCCATACTTCAATCTTATGGTTCCGGATTTTAAAATTGTATTAAAAGGAGCTAGAATTAACTATTGTGAGAAAGTGTAAGACTTCACCAAATGCATACACAGACATACACACGCACGCACGGGCGCGTGCACATACACACAGGAAACACCCATAAAATCCCACACCCCCCACACATACAGGGTATGATAGGTAAATTGCGCCATTATATATTTTTCATTTCGCGGATGCGCAATGTTTGTTTTTGATGTCGTCGACTACACAGTATTGTAGGATCAGTTGGGCTGCGTCTGTGGGAAAAACCGCACCATGACCAATTCATTCTGCCATAAATTTGGAAACTACATGCTGTACTGTTTGGCATTCACGCGGGAACCTCCAATACGAACGTATCAGATTGTTTGGGTGTCAATCCGAGGACACGTACCGAGAGTGATAAAAATCAAACATCCAGTTAACATCATGATGTTTGAAGTGATCACTTGTGACGATGACTTTATGCCTCCATTCATATTCCGACGCGGCCTGAGACTCAACCCGGAGGCCCACATCAAGTGCCTGCAGGTTGAAGTGTTGACATGGGTGAAGAGGGTGGCTGCTGGAAGACCGTATGTCTGGCGACAAGACTCTGCACCATGTCATACAAGCAGGAGAACCCAGTCATGGCTATCGAACAATTTCTGAGACTACATCACCCCTAACATCTGGCCACCTATCCCCCCGAGAATGCAGCCCCCTCGATTATTATGTGTGAGGTGTAGTTGACGAATTGGCAAGGATTATGGCAGCATTCAAACAAGGAGACCGTCCAGAAGAGCTGCATGAGATTCCGACGTCGTCTGGAGGCTATGGTTGAAGCCAGGATCAATTTTATTGAATGAATTTACTCTTTGGTATTTCAAGGTATTTTCATGCAATTTTGATAAATATATCTGTTAAATTGAGATGTCACGGTCATTTTCATTTTTGCGCAGTTTAGACTACAGTTTATTCACCGTATATATATATATATATAATATATAATATGTAATATATATATATATGTATATATATATATATATATATATATATATATATATATATATAACGGGAAGCTTTATGAAAATAGACAAAAGACGAAGGCAGGTGGAAAACAAATACAATTGTATTAGTATGGCGCTCAGGAAATAAATAAAACAAGTCTTTAACGTTTCGAGCCTACGCTCTTCAACAGAAAGATACACAGAGAGAAAAAAAAAACACAGAAAGAAGGAGAGAAAAAAAATGCGTGCAGTAACTAACGAATCAACATGGCGATCTGATTTCGGCCAGAGGTCAAAGATCAAACAAGGACGCAGAGCGAAATAGGGGAGATAATAGGGTTGATAATAGGGTTGAATGACCAGCTATTAGTGCGTAGGAGAAGTCTGGACGTGTGTATAGTATTCATTATGTATTAGTACTGGTATAAGGGGTGTGTGTGTGTGTGTGTTGTGTGTGTATGAGGAGTATTAGTGCATAGGATAGGTCTGGACGTGCGTATGTATGGGGTTGGTGTATGTATTAGTATGTTATTAGTATGTATTAGTACGTATTAGTATGTATAAGTGTGGTGTGTGTGTGTATGAGAGAGTATAAGTGCGTATGGAGGGGTCTGGCGTGTGTATGTATAGGGTTGGTGTATGTATTAGTATGTATTAGTATGTATTAGTACGTATTAGTATGTATTAGTTGGTGTATGTATTAGTATGGCACATCATATATGATGTGATGTGTAAAGTCGTGTGTGTAGTGAGGAAAGAGGGGGGAGGGGAGAAGAGGGGGAGGAGAAGGGGGAGGAGAGGAGGGGACGGGGAGGGGGGAGAGAGAGGAGGGGAGGGGGGAGGAAGGAGGAAAGAGGGGAGAGGGGGAGAGAGAAGGGGAGTGAGGGAGCAGAGGGAAGACGGAAGGAGGGAGGGAGAAAGAGGAAAGAAGGGAAGGGGAGTAGGGGTGAAAGGATGAAGGACTGAAGAAGTAGGGGTCGGGGGAAGATAGGTGAGGAGGGGGGAGAGGGGGTTAGATGAGGAGGGGGGAGAGTTTGAGACCAAATGGCGTATAAGAGCGAAGAGAGAAGATTAATTCCTGTTCACGGGCGCAAACGGGAATCCGGATGGCCTCTGTGTAAGGACAAACCGAACACAGATAAGTGTTGCAAGGAGTGACCGGTGGGAGCGGAAATGGCGTGAGAACCGGTGTGTCGTTCGCAAGGTGGATGTCACGAAGGTGTTCCGCGAACCGGTCAGCCAAGCGGCGTCCCGTTTTTCCGATGTACAAGGAATGGCAGAGAGCAAGAGATGCAATAGATAATATTGCTGGAGGTGCAGGTGAAGGAGTGGATGATGGGATAGGGTCGATGGTGGGTGCTAGGGAGGAGGGTGGTGTTGGAGAGGTAAGGGCAAGTGCGGCAACGTGGGCGGGAGCAGGGGAACGAGCCGGGTTGGGAGTTAGGGTCAGGGAAGGAGCTATGGCCAAAAGGTCTCGAAGGTTGTGGGCTCGTTTGAAAGAGGGGAGGGTCGGTTAGGGAAGAGGTGTGAAGTGGACGGTTCGGACTGAGATGACGGAAAGCTTGAAGAATGGTGCGTTGGAGACGTAGGGTCGTGGTGGTAAGTGAGGGGAAAAGGGAGGCGGGAGACTACAGGGCGGGTTCGGGGAGAGAGAGCAGATACACGGTCCACGGACCGTGCTCTGGCAAGGGCGGTGTGGATAGTGGTGAGGGGGTATCCACGTAGGGTGAAGTGGTGAGCCATACGTTGAGACTGAGTCTCAAAGTCATGGTCGTCACTACAGAGCCTACGTAGACGGAGGAAATTGGGAATAGGGGATGGAAAGCTTGGTGTTTTGGGTGGGAGGAAGAGAAGTTGAGGTATGAGTGTGAGTCTGTGTGTTTGTAGTGAATGGAGGTGGTAAGAGTGGAGTGAAGAATGCTAACCGAAATGTCGAGAAGGAGACAGAGGTGTTGGAGATAGTGGAAGTGAAATGGAGGCTGGATGGAAGATTGGACGAAAGAGAGTAAGGAATCTAGATGTTCACGGGGAGAGTGAGGGTGGCACCGATAATGTCGTCAATGTAACGACCATATAGTTCAGGAGTGGGACCAGTGAAATTAGAGAATATTTGGGCCTCACATAGCCAACAACAGGTTCGCATGTTTGGGGCCCATTCGCGTTCCCATGGCCACTCCCGAGACCTGATGGTAGAACTCGCCCGCGAACGAGAAGCAGTTCAGAGTAAGGACAAGTTCGGCCAGACGAATGAGTGTGGAGGTGTCA
>NC_043002.1:6204200-6206700 GCF_006345805.1 Octopus sinensis
TATGTGTGAATGTATCAATGTATATATTTGTGTATGTGTGTATACGTATCTGCCTAAATATGTGTATACTCACACACACACACGCCCACCCATACGCACACACACATATTTCATTCTTTAAAAAACTAGTATATTATTAATAACATTATTGGAGTATGTCAGGTCGCAATAAAGGGACCACAAACTCCTTTTTTTTTTAAATACTCAGTTAGAAATTAAAGAGACATTCAGGAAATATCTTTGTCATTAGGAGGAATAATGTACCAATGCTGCAGTTTGGAATCTTTCTGAATTCTTTCGTCAGAAATTCATTGAATCTTTGGAACTGTACATCTTTAAGAAAACTACGAAGAATCAGAAGAATTTGGTATGGAATAAAAAGAGAAAACCGCGAGTTTCCACCATATATAAACTTTAAAATTCCTATGCAGACACTAATTGCCTTATTAGGATCACGAGAAATATCTAAAAAAGAAGGAAAAGAAGAAAAAAAACAAAACATAAATATCAACTGCCTTTCTATTTTTATCGCTCTGTTGGTTGTAGAAAATTTGATATAACGTTGACTATTGTTGGCATAATTTAAGCTGAAACATGAAATTCCCGAGGTCTTCAATCTTGCCTCAGCCAACCCTATTTTAATTTAGTACAAACAATCTTCAGTATCAGCAATTGTAATGTCGCAGAGTGTAAGTTGTCGAACATCCAACTAAAATGCTCTGAAGGTATACGTAGATACATACGTACACACAAACACACACACACACACATACACACACACACACTACACATATAAACATATGTACATAAGTATGTGTGTATAGATATGTGTGTGTGTGTGTTTGTATATCTGTGTGTGTGCGTGCGTGTGTGTATGGACATCATGACACCGTCAACATCAGATGGGCAGGCATAGCGGACCGTTTAAAAATGCGTCTCTCTTCCTGAAGAGGAAGAATTTGAAATTGTCACAGGAAAATCTAAATCGCGCCACAATCTCGCGCTATCATGAACCTGTACATATGACACCTATAACCTTCCTCTACAATTATTCCGACTCCTCTAATCTAGCTAAACCGAAATAAACTGGTTTATTTCTTCTGATATAAATAGAGAAAAACCTTTTGCTTAGCGACTTAGCGTTCTTCAGATCGGATTACAAAAAACATCTCACACTACGTGGAATTTCGCTTTTGTGGTCATCGGTTATATTCATAACAACAACACTAAAAGCTATTTGTTTTCTACCCACAAGGGGCTAAACACAGAGGGGACAAACAAGGACGGACAAACGGATTAAGTCGATTACATAGACCCCAGTGCGTAACCGGTACTTAGTTTATCGACCCCGAAAGGATGAAAGGCAAAGTCGACCTCGTCGGAATTTGAACTCAGAACGTAACGGCAGACGAAATGCGGCTACGCATTTCGCCCGGCGTGCTAACGTTTCTGCCAGCTCGCCGCCTTCAACAACACTAATACCGATACCAACAGAAACAGTTGTAGAACACCTCTAAGTTATTTTAGATAACGTAAGTACTCTCCTTACTTTGTGTGGTCTTTTCATTTAAATAAACATCTACTGCAGTGTTATGAAAAAGCTCCAGAGGACTGTTCTTTTGTCTATGTGAAGCACTGGGACGAAGCTCAACTGCACTTAAACGAATGTACTGTAAAACAGTTTCGGAAACAAGAGGAGGAAATCGTCAATAATCGATGTTGTTTAGCCCTGGAAAGGGCTCTTGCATCAGAATTGATGAGGTTTAGTATGGAAATAGTGATAGAGATTGTTAGAATAGAGGGCAAGCTAGTTAGTAACCTAGAAAAGGTGCTTAGAAAGAGCATTGCGACTGGCGTGCAGGCAGCAAGTTTGATACTTCAAGCGCTAAGCTTACGGGTTGCATTGTCAGACCAAGAACCCGCGAGGAAACAAGGCCATTCGATGAGCCTGAGTGGCAGAGGCCTAAAGTGGCAACAAAACCACAATTCTGTCTTTGAAGGACCAGGAGGAGCACGCGCTACTCAATTCCAAACAAATGCGTGCGGATGGTGGATTAGAGATAGACATGGACTTTATCTACAACCTCGATGGCCTGCCGTCGCTCACGGCTCGGAATGTGGAGTTCTGCTAAAAGCCGATAACAGCTAAGGAAATACAAGAAGCGATGACCTACGAGCTGTAGTGTCATATCTTTGGAGTTTTCTATTGTAACTGACAGCAGAACGAGAGCATTCCTAGTGCTGCGGAAATAGGTGCAGTATTCTTTAAATAAGTTGCATATAGTTTCTGTCTATAGCAGAACTACTGGCCTTGTGCCAACATTTGAATTCAATGTTTTACAAGGCGTTTTTCCATTAATGGGACAAGAATTAAAGATATAATTTCATTGAAATGGAAATTCAAAGGTGACAGTTTTCATAGATAGTCAGATATATAAATAGGCGGATAGATATACCTATATAGAGAAAACATATAGCTTCTGTCTGTGGAGATATTGAT
>NC_043002.1:6211700-6219200 GCF_006345805.1 Octopus sinensis
CTGTCATTTTATTCATTCCTCCAGGACGTGATGTTAATAACCCACAAACATATTTCTTCTCGTGCATTTTGAGAAGTGAAAGTGAAGCAGATTCAGAATGTTTTCTGAGATATGCACTCTTACGTTTTTCTCAAAACTGCAGCCGTTTGAAGCAAAATGTTCGGCAAGTTCTGTCGAACTGTTATTATGCCTGATGTCATATCTGTGCCCATTAAATCTTTTGTTTAATTGTTCTGTTGAACAACCAGCATAAATCAAGTTTGCCCTTTATTCTGTTGGGAGCGATAAAATAAGTGCCTTTAGTAGAAAATATTATTATCATTACAATTAGCAACAGCAGGAGCAGCAGCAGCAGTAGTAGTAGTAGTAGTAGTAGTAGTAGTAGTAGTAGTAGTAGTAGTGGTAGTAGCAGCAGCAGCAGCAGCAGTAGTAATTGTAGTAGTGGCAGCAGCAGCAGCAGCAGCAGCAGCAGTAGTAGTAGTAGTAGTAGTAGTAGTAGTAGTAGTAGATGCAGCTGCAGCAGCAGCAGTAGCAGTAGCAGCAGTAGTAGTAGTAGTAGTAGATGCAGCAGCAGTAGCAATAGTAGTAGTAGTAGTAGTAGTAGTAGTAGTAGTTGTAATATTAGTAGTGTATAGATCATTAATTTTGGTTTGTGTTGGCCGGAAGGAGGAGAGAGTGTTTGCGGTATGTAATATATAGTCAACATTATAAAACTGACGATGGTATTATAACGATACCGTTCATTTCACGAAATTTGCTTATCGACTCGTCTATCTTAAACTGGACCCTAACACACAACCGTTCTGACAGTCTAACCTCCAATCCAAATCATAACGCAAAATCACATACGGCTTTGGATTCTATTTTACATTCTCCCCACCCCACTCTCTCTCTCTCTGTCTCTCTCACACACACACACACATACACAACCTCACCACATGTATAGTCGTGAACGTTTATGTATGTAGTTAACCTTTTCATGAGATGTTAAGTTTTTCCATGTGGTTTGTATTGCTCCTCATCAGTTCAACTTCATTTATTCTTGGCGTTAACCTCATAAGTTGCTCACCCATATCTCAAATATGACTTGCCTCTGCTACGAAATATTGCTGGGCATAATACATATTATATATACTTGGCACTTTTGTTTTGTTGTATGTTTGTTGGTACGCTTACCCTTTTAAATTTTGTTGTTGTTCTTAACGTAGTCGGTGTTGTTGATTTTGTCATTGCTACTGTATATCGCAGTGCCATCTGATGGCCTGTTTGCCACATGTCACTATGATATGGTCTTGAGAATCTAATGTCATCATTAGTGACTCCTCAACAAGGAAGAAATATTGCCGTGATCACCCCTCTGCCCCCCCCCCAGTTACTTTCTGCTGTTATGTGTCAGTAACTATCCTCCTATTTCTCTATATGTATTACATTCCTATACACACTCACGCAGACGCACACATGTATATGTATGTATGTATGTATGTATATCTGTATGTATGTATGTATGTATGTAGTATGTATGTATGTTGCATGTATGTATGCATGTATATCTGACTTTAAACACGTATATATATATATATAATACACACACACAAACAAACACACACACACACACACATATATAAATAAAAATGCATTAAATACTACAAAACATACACGTAGGACACACACAGAAGGACCGTAATTCTTCATCAGTTATCGACCGAAAACACTAATACTCAGTTTCGTGCCTTTAACGATAAGACTGAGAAATTCGCATATCGGCGGCACACGCAAGATTTGCGTAGAATTAAGGCTGGAGCAAACAAGACAATATCGGTTGGACGTAATAAAGTAAACAAATGTAATTTGAAACGATAGACGAAGACAAAATAAATAAAGCTTTTCGGACAAACAGGAAATTGATAGGTGACACCTAGAAGACATCCTCCATCGATATAAGAAGCGAGAAATAGTAAGAGAGAAGAAAATGTTGGTGAGCAGACGATATACGAACTTCTCAGTCTTATCGTTAAAGACACGAAACTGAGTATTAGTATTTTCGGTCGATAACTGATGAAAAATTAGGATCTTTTTGTGTCCTTATGTTTGTATATGTATTTTCATTTGTATAAATGTCTACATATAAATATAGGCATATATCTATGTGATGATGTTGAGTATGTATATATACGTGTGTGTGTTTTTTTTAATATTCGTACATATATATATATGCATATGCGCGTGTATGTATATGCGCGTGTGTGTATATGTATGTACATATACGTATATTCAAACATGCGGCCAGTGTGAATGTATGCCTGGTACGAGTGTACATATATGTATAGTTTACCTCCTTGAATGGGTATATTTATTTATATAAGTTCTAAGATAAGTGTAAGCATTTTTCTATGTGAAGATGAAGTTATATATACATATATACGCACGTGCGTGTATTTTTATATTTTTATATATTAATATATATTTTTTATATATATATATGCATATACATGTATATGTATGTGCGTATGTGCGTGCGTGTTGAGATGTGTATATGTGTGTATGGACACATATATGTGTGTATGGACACATATATGTGTGTATATATGAGTGTATATATGTGTGTGTGTATATATATATATACACATATATATGTATGTATATATACATATATGTGTGCATGTGTGCATGTGTTGTTGGCATCCTTTTTGTCTCGGGAGACAATGGAGTTGCGCATAAAATAGTCCAGTCCGGCTTTTACATTTCATGTCCTGATACATTTCCTGCTGTGGCTGTGTAGTCCTATCCTGGACAAACACTCCCTCTGGCAGGTACCGCAAATGTAGCAAATGTAGCGAAGACTACATTTGCGTCACCTGCCATGTATATATACATGTGTACGTATGTAGATTTTATGAACGAAGATGTCTATCTGTATGAGTATGTGGCTGCGTGTATTTTTATAAATTCTTTTATATTTTATATGTTTTACTTTTATTTTACACGCTTATTAGAGTAACTTCCCTTTATTCAACGGTTTTTTCATAGCGTTCTCGTCTTAATAACTGATGAAAAATGCCTAGAAGCTCTCAGCTCTGGTATTTGAAACTCGGAGTATTATTATAATTTACTGATTCTCCTATATGAAAAATATATATATAAATTCCTGTATTTACATAATATCGAGGTCTCATTCATTCTTTTGTTGCCATATTATTATTATCATCATTAATATATATACATGCCATGTAAATAACTACATTTTTCAGTCCCACTGCGTGGCATCTTGGGCATGTGTCTTCTGCTATAGCCCCGGGCCGACCAATGCCTTGTGAGTGGATTTGGGAGACGGAAACTGAAAGAAGCCTGTGGTATATATATGTATGTGTGTTTGTGTTTGTCCCCCTAGCATTGCTTGACAACTGATGCTGGTGTATTTACGTCCCCGTCACTTAGCGGTTCGGCCAAAGAGACCGATAAAATAAGTACTGGGCTTACAAAGAATAAGTCCCGGGGTCGATTTGCTCGACTAAAGGCGGTGCTCCAGCATGACCGCAGTCAAATGACTGAAAGAAGTTAAAGAGTAAAGACTATATGTAATTGTATTCATGCATGTGCGCATAATACGCCATCCAGTACGTAAAAAAAGTTACTCTAAAATATTTCTTAAATGAAATTATTAAATGCAGAGATTTGATCTGAAACTAGAATGAACTTGCCACAACTTCTCTCTTATACACTAATACTCTAGTGATGTCTAAAATCTTTAATATATTTAAGAGGTCATGAATATATAAATATATTCCTGAGCAATTTTAATGTTTTCAGATCACAGTGAACATGAGAAAGTTAGAAATATAGAATCAATAATTGTAATAATATCTTGCATCCACACTAATTGCCCAAATACATGAAATCACCAAATTAGAAATATTTTATTACGTGTGTTATGAACATGTGTAGCCTAAAGTGAGATCTTCTCCGATGACGAAGAATAACCGCAGTCAAAATATTCACACTCGGACAGAGCATATTGAAAATAAATAGATACATTTTTTGGGGGATTCTTGCTGTTCATTGCGCACCCGGAGAATAAAGACCCGTTTATTTATTAATTCATTATCCGTTTCCCTCGCTTACTTTTGGTGCTTTTCAGCGGTTGAATTGGAACTCCAATTTCTAAACAGGTTGAGGCTTCGCGCATCCCTATGCTTTGCGCTAATTTTTAGTTTTATAGCTTCATAATGTTATTAAACCTGGAACCGCTTATGCTACTGTTGTTACTATTATCAGTTACAAATAGTCACCACAGATAGTGTTAATAAAAGTAATATCTTATTTCGAATGTAAGCATTCCAATACTTGCTTATATATATATATATATATATATATATATATATATATATATATATATATATAGGGAGAGTTTACGAAAAAAACAAAAGACGAAGACAGGTGGTGTACAAAACAAACAGATGTATTAGTATAACGTTCAGGAATAGAAAAAGTATTTTACGTTTCGAGCCTACGCTCTTCTACAGAAGGAACATAGAAAAAACAAGGAGAGAAAAATAATGTGTGTAGTGGCTAACTTCTCTCTTATACACTCTAGTAATGTATAATGCTCTAGTAATGTCTAAAATCTTTAATATATTAAGAGGTCATGAATATATAAATATATTCCTGAGCAATTTTAATGTTTTCAGATCACAGTGAACATGAGAAAGTTAGAAATATAGAATCAATAATTGTAATAATATCTTGCATCCACACTAATTGCCCAAATACATGAAATCACCAAATTAGAAATATTTTATTACGTGTGTTATGAACATGTGTAGCCTAAAGTGAGATCTTCTCCGATGACGAAGAATAACCGCAGTCAAAATATTCACACTCGGACAGAGCATATTGAAAATAAATAGATACATTTTTTGGGGGATTCTTGCTGTTCATTGCGCACCCGGAGAATAAAGACCCGTTTAATTTATTAATTCATTATCCGTTTCCCTCGCTTACTTTTGGTGCTTTTCAGCGGTTGAATTGGAACTCCAATTTCTAAACAGGTTGAGGCTTCGCGCATCCCTATGCTTTGCGCTAATTTTTAGTTTTATAGCTTCATAATGTTATTAAACCTGGAACCGCTTATGCTACTGTTGTTACTATTATCAGTTACAAATAGTCACCACAGATAGTGTTAATAAAAGTAATATCTTATTTCGAATGTAAGCATTCCAATACTTGCTTATATATATATATATATATATATATATATATATATATATATATATATATATAGGGAGAGTTTACGAAAAAAACAAAAGACGAAGACAGGTGGTGTACAAAACAAACAGATGTATTAGTATAACGTTCAGGAATAGAAAAAGTATTTTACGTTTCGAGCCTACGCTCTTCTACAGAAAGGAACATAGAAAAAACAAGGAGAGAAAAATAATGTGTGTAGTGGCTAACTTCTCTCTTATACACTCTAGTAATGTATAATGCTCTAGTAATGTCTAAAATCTTTAATATATTTAAGAGGTCATGAATATATAAATATATTCCTGAGCAATTTTAATGTTTTCAGATCACAGTGAACACAACACAGAAACATACACACACATACATATATATATATATTTACGACGGGCTTCTTTCAGTTTCCGTCTACCAAATCCACTCACAAGGCTTTGGTCGGCCCGAGGCTATAGTAGAAGACACTTGCCCAAGGTGCCACGCAGTGGGACTGAACCCGGAACCATGTGGTTGGTAAGCAAGCTACTTACCACACAGCCATTCCTACGCCTATATATATATATATATATATATATATATATATATATATATTATATATATATATATGTATGTATGTATTTGTGTGTCTGTGTTTATTCCCCCACCACTGCTTGACAACCGACGTTGGTATGTATACGTCCCCGTACTTAGCGGTTGGGTAAAACAGACTGATAAAATAAGTATTGGGATCGATTTGTTTGACTAAATGCAGTGCTCCAGCATGGCCGCAGTAAAATGACTGAAACAAGTAAAAGAATCTCTCTCTCTCTTTCTGTCTGTCTGTCTGTCTCTCTCTCTCTCTCTATATATATATATATCTATATATATATGTATGTATATATAAATATTGTGAAAATGTTTGAACCATTCCAACCATTCCGTGTTTCCTCGGGGTAATAAATGCGTGAATAATACGATATACATGTGATCGGTTACAAAGCATATATAGTAAAAACAGTTAATTCAGAAGAGCATTACAATAGCCGATTCTCTTTCGGCAAGGCTAATGAAATAGTCGAATATGGCGCAGTATAAAGCTAGTGTGAAGGGGAACTACATGTACTAGTGAAATGAGGATTCAACGAAATCCATGCTAATGGAGAATATGTAAAAAGAATGTAATCTGACCTAATTGGCCAATTAACTTTGACGTTATCTCTATTATAATCACAAACATTCTAGATTTAATAAGACAACACATTCTAGCGACATTTTCATATCATAATGGCAAACCATGAAAACCTGGACTTCCGCGATTCATCGAAGACTAGCTTAAACGACTATGCCCATTGTTTTGCATAGATTTGATCTCTAAGGTACCAGAAAAAGTCAGAAAGTGGCGTGTATTCCTTGCTTTAATTGAGTGAAAGTGCTTGTAGTACATAAAGCTACTCGATCAATGCTAACCTGTAGATATAAAAAATGAACATCAACAAGAACAGTATATAACAGAAGAAAATGTGTTTTTTTGTGTTTCTTGTGAATAAACGGCAGTGAGAAAAAAAAGAGGAAAAAAGAGAATATAAATTTGAAAATAAACAAAATAAAAACAACAGCAATGATTGTTAATATTCAACCCCAGGAAAGTAAATATATCATCAATTTAAATTGTAAGTCTGTCTACAACAACAGTAACAACCACTATATCATCATCATCATCATCATCAAGAACAACAACAACAGCCAACAACAGCAGCAACAACAGAAACAGTAAATTCGTACTAGACAGGGGAAAGATTAATGACTAAATATACCAAATGTAATTAAATTACAAATTATGATACGCTTAGAAAACTAATTATTGATTAACAATATTGGAAAGGAAATACAAGTAATAGCAATCCTCATACACAAAAAATAAAATAAATAAATAAATTTGCCCATCGTTCTACAATTTCTCTTCTTTCTTTACCGTCGTATCATTATCAACACCATCATCAACTTCGTACGAAGCAACAGGAGTCGCATCAGTCACAAAAGATAGCATAAGTCCTTATTAAGGGAGCAATGTTTTTAGTATACTTCATGTGATAAGTACAAACTTTCTCGACATGGCGCCGACGACCTGTCACGTGTCACATTTACCTTAACGTGTCAGAATCATTACTAATTCTTAATTTAAGGAATCAGATTTCTTCCATCCTCTCATTCTACGCCCGTCTTTTCTCTTTCTATTTTTCTCTCATTCTTTGTCTCAGTCCCTCTATCTACATATCTATTCATCTA
>NC_043002.1:6229200-6234200 GCF_006345805.1 Octopus sinensis
AAATCAAATTTCACAAAATATAATATATGTATATATATAAAAATTTGAAAAAACCACCTTTTATCAATTCAAAATGAACAATTGAATTACACCAACTATATATATATATATATATATAAAGTTAATCCAAACAAGAAAGCACAAAAAATAAACACAACAACGCGAGGACGTGGAACAAATATAGTATTATTGGACGCTCAGGAAAGAAGTAAAGAAGGAAGGTCTAACGTTTCAAGCGGAGCTCTTCGTCGGAAACATAGGAGAAGGAAAGATCCAGAGAAGGGAAGACAGAGGGAAAAAAATCGCCAACGGTACACCCGAGGTCACAACACATATCCATTTATATATATGCGCACGCATATGCCTTCACAAATAGCGCTTTGTTGGGAATTGAGAAGTAGAGATAAAAATGACTGCCAGGATGGGAGTTGAACAACGCTCTTCTTTCCTGTCAGGTAAATATTTTGCAGTGTCCACGTGCTCATGTTTTGAAGTTTTTGTTTTAAGTGTACGATAAAATCTGTTCTTTTGTCAACCAAGACGTGTTAACTCTTTATTCCTTTCTTTCTGACAAATTGATTTTTACGTATATTTACCATAAATTATTTTCTGTTCTTGAATTACGTTGATTAACCTGTAAAATATCTACCTCCAGATAATAAACCAGTTCCTTTCCTGAACAATATATCAGTTTGAGGAAACGAATTATGAGCTTTTGTCCCCTTCTGAAGAAGAGGTGGTCATGTTTGCCATTTACTCTTACTCTTTTTACTTTATTCAGTCATTTGACTGTGGCCATGCTGGAGCACCACCTTTAGTCGAGCAAATCGATCCCAGGACGTATTCTTTGTAAGCTTAGTACTTATTCTATCGTTTTCTTTTGCCGAACCGCTAAGTTACGGGGACGTAAACGCACCAGCATCAGTTGACAAGCGATGTTGGGGGGACAAACACAGACACACAGACATGCACACAAACATACATACATATATACATATATATATATATATATATATATATATATATTATATATATATATATATATATATATTATATATATAATATATATATATATGTATATATTTACGGATTCTTGTTTGGATATTTACCCTCCGGCTGCACCTCTCCTACACACGGATCACAGTTGACTCTACTCTTGATGAGAAATCCTTGCAATACACCTCGACGTCCAAAAAACCTTTGAACTTTACGTAAAACTGTTATTATTGTCATTACTTTATTTTTATATTTATTTTTATACTTTCTAAACTTTCCACTATTTTTGTGTCTTTCCTTCTGTCGTCTCTTCTTTCTCTGGATGTCCTTACTCTGTTTTCTCTAGTTTGCACCCGTTATTTTGCCTCCCTCTCCATCCGTTTCTTTTCTCTCCTCATCTTCTCTTCTCCCTTTCTCCCCACTTTCTATTTGTTCCATCTTCATCGCTTTTATTTTCTTGCATATATTTTCTTCCCCTCACGCCATGATACTGACGTCTGACGGAAAAAGATACCTGTCCATTTTTTCAAGTTTTGGGTAAAGGTGGGGGCTGAAGTCTAATATAAAGTCCTGCGGTATCAGGTTTTTACACCAACGGTAATTATGTGTGGACCCAAGATGGTTCTCCTGTTCATACGGCAAAGAAAGTGCAGAAATTCCGCGAAGACAACTTCGCCGACTTTCGGCCCGGCAACTTCTAGCTTTCTTCCACCCCAGAATTGGATTATGCCGTATAGGGAAAATTGGAGCACTCTACCAACAGAACTTCGCATCCAAGTCTTGATCATTTAAGGTAAATCCTGAGGAAAAGGTGGGACAACATGGCTGAGTACTTCATCATGAAGAATAGTGACGCCTTCAGGCAGCGTGTGAAGGCCGTGGTGGACAATGAAGGCAGACAATTGAATAAAATGTCTCTTTATACTCCTATAAACTTGTGTTAAAATATTTTTCTCAGATTACACTGGGCAGCGAAAAAAATTTTTGTCATGCTATTTAAACCTTTTCAGCTGATTTAGGCTACTTTTAGGGTGCTGAATCCGAACCTGATATCAGTTTTCAGACCGTAGTGTAATGTTTTAGTTATTCACAGCATCAGATTTTCCAACCAATTGATAACATTGACAAAGTATTAGGATATTTGCTTTCGATTTTCTTTCATATACCCATCACTGAAACAAAAATGGGTGCTGATAGCTGATAGAGGGAAATAGAGGCTGCCTGTTAAATAGCCACACAACATGAGAATTTATGTTACTTTGTTATCGCTATAATTATAGTAAAAGTTCTCCTCACAGTAGGCTATTGATACTAGGTTATATAGTAAGCCACTCAGGGTCCCTTTTCTTGTGCTGTTAAAACAAAGTACATCAAATAAGAGCCAGATTATATGAAAAGTAGTTTAGTAGCAAGTATAATTATCTATTAAATTGATCAATGTTTGAAATTTAGAGATGGAAAAAATTGTTTCGTGGTAACCATAACTTCAGTACATTTTATAATAATTTCAATGATTTTTTGAGAAATATATTTTGATGTTTTACAGTAACGTTTACAGTTGATTAATTTTATATTTTAGCTTACTGATAGGCTTCCTTGAGTGCTGATTTAGGTTATTACTGTATGTATTTATGATGAGCGTAAAAATTTGTGTTAATCACTCGGACAGTTTTGTTACGTGTGTGGAAAATATATGCTAAAAGTTCAGAGAAATTTTAAAATACAAGCTTTACTTTGGATGCAAAGTTGGGGACCAAGATAAACTGTGGTCGCCTCATGTTTGTTGCAAAAACTGTTGCATAACACTAACCCGACGGCTGAATGGTAAACGGAAAAGTATGCCATTTGCAGTACCAATGATATGGCGCAAACCAACAGACCACTAAAGTAATTGTTATTTCTGCTTCGTGACGCCTTCAGGTGGCGTGTGAAGGCTGTGTTGGACAATGAAGGTTTCCCAAAAAAGAACAAACCCAAGATTGTTTATCCAGATTGCCCTTCAGCTTTATAACCAGTTGGTCATGCATATTAACAAATTGGGTTACTTGTCTCACTGAGGTTGGTGAAGTGATGTTAGGACCAGTGTTCAGAACCCAATTAAGTTCGAAATTCCATTAAGTCTGCTCATAATTGTTTTTAATCTATGAAGAAATAGCTAAATCTTCAATGTTTGTGTCAAATATATATATATGTGTGTGTGTATGTATGTATTTATGTAATATATATATATATTATATATATATATACTTATATGGGTGCACACGCGAGTGTGTGTGTGTGTGTGTGTGTGTGTGTGTAACCTTTCCTAATTTGAAAAGTACAACTCAGACACTCACATATACCAAGGTGTGATTTGACGGATATTTGGGGGTAGTAAATAAAAAGGGAGACCCATCACGTAGAAGCATCTTGTTCCTATTTTAGGCTGCCATGTTGAATATGTGTTACAAGCTGAAAGAATCTTGATTGAGCACTTCCTGTAATGATAAAATAATAAACAGTATTTTTATAGCTTTCTTTTAATAAAATGTTTTCATTGACATGAGGCGATTACAAATGTAATTATTTTGCTTACTCTTATGTGTGCCTGTAATTGTGTGTGCGGATTCCTTTACAGCAGAACTGTTATGAAAGACAGTTAAGGTCGAGCTTATTGCCTTCCTATTTCTGTGACTAATTTGAACGTCTCAATGTTCGTGTACGATTGTAAACATTTAGCTTTTAAGTTTTACATCTTTCTTAATTAACTGCGTGCAATACTAGTGTGTATATTTGTATACGTGTCTCCATATATGTTTATATATGCACAGACAGACACACACACACGCAAACACACACACACACACATGTATGAGTATATATATGCGTTTATATGTGTGTAAATATATATATATATAGTTGTATGTGTGTGTGTGTGTGTGTGTGTGTGTGTGTGTTCTGTATAATTTACATCTCCAAAATTCCACTTACAAAGCATTGATCGATCTGTCCGAGGCGTTTTGTACTGTAAGCGAGCCCTGAACTACGTAATTGCGAAGCGTTGAACATCTGTTATGCTTACAGAAGATGTGGGTTCGCGCCCAATGGGAAGCTTTCAACCTTTTCTATGTGTAGCCCAAAGGGTCTTAAACCCAATACTCGCACGCTATTTTTGTTATAGCTTTATCTTCTAGTTTTACTGTTAAAAATGATATATACATACGTGCATACACACACACACACACACACACACACATATATATATATATATATATATATATATGTATATATAATAATAATAATATAATAATAATAATAATAATAATAATAATAATAGGGAGTATAGCTCCAAACTTACAGGAAAAATTCAATTTAGTATTAAATCAAATTTCACAGAATAAAATATGAATTACGTCTATCACTGTTTGAGTTGCATAATAGTGGTTTTAATTCTAATTCATATATATATATATTATATATATATATATATATATATATACATATATACATACATACATACACACATACATACAAACATAGAAACATACACACACAGAGTTATATATATATATATGTATATATATGTATATATGTACATTGGCTACCTGTTATTAGCTGCACGATCTCATTATGCGGTGGAAATAAATTAACTTTAAATACCGGCTGATACAATGTGGAATGCGGTCAGTTGTTTTGTCATGAAAGTCAGAGAGTAATTTGACAAAAACAAAGAAACGGTCAATAAACACTGAGGTGGGCAGTCTTCACCACTTTATCACTCGATCATCTCAAAATGCTCGATTTTATACTTCACTTTATTTTTCATTCTGTTCAGCTATTTCTTCCTTATAATCTGACCAGGAAGACAAGATTGTAATTTTTACTCAATCTGGTTCTTTTTGTCTATTTGTTTATCTCTGTTTTTTTTTAAAATTTTGATTATAATTCTATTTTGTTTGGCCCTATATCTATGGGTTTAGTTTCGTCTGTAAACTATTCAAAATTTCACATCACTTTATGTATGG
>NC_043002.1:6239200-6276700 GCF_006345805.1 Octopus sinensis
CACTCAACATTACTCTTTTTCTCCCTCTCTCTCTCCACCCAAACCCATTCACTAATAATATAAAAAGAGACAAATCCTTTCACAAGAGTTAAATCTGAAGAATCTATTTGGGAAGATGAAAGCGCTTATATGTGATTTGTAAAAACATGTGACATGTTAATAAATATTTGTATATGCACAACCATTCAGATCTCTGAATACCTTATTTTTTTAATATGTATGTATATATATATATATATACGTACATATTAGAAAAAATAAGGTATTCAGAGATCTGTACACACACACACACACATATATTTATGTATATATTTATTCATTTATAGATGTTACTACAGTGACAGAGGGTCATTGCTAGAAATAGGAGTCAAATCGACTCATTAGTCACGAAAGCACTATCTTAGTAAACTAACAAGCGAGACAACGCTTCCTACAGTCTCCGATAAAGTCATACCAAGTGATGTCGAAGTTTCATGCAGAGCATCTTAGTTTTCGTCAATGGCACTTATTGCGCCTAAAGTCAAGCTCAACTCACCTTGGCAATTTATGAGAAAAACCTTTGTAAGACGGTAGAAGTGAAAAACGATAAATAATGTGGGTGGCTTATTAGCAATTTTAACAACTTACAGGTAAATTTATTGACGTCACTAGAGTGATAATGGGTACAAAGTGGTACCAGCACATAGGCCATAAAAGCACTATTTTAGTAAACTGATGAAACAAATTGAGGAACTGGATAGAATTCAAAATCATGATCCTTGTACATCTATTACGTTATTCTACGGTTTTTTTAGCTGAGATAGTATGTTAAATTCCTCTAGTTTGCTCCATTTATGTTGGTCCGTTACATATTTTCAGTAAGATTAGTAGTGTTGGGTTTTTTACCTCCACTCTCTAGCAAGCTGGTGCATCGAGTACCCTCTAATATAATTAAGAATGCACACACACAGACACCCAGACACACACACACTGAAAGAGATATGTGAAAGTATGTGTCTGCCTCAGTGTCATGCCGTTTACAATGACGAGGGTTCCAATTGATCAGATCAAGGGAACAGCCTGCTCTTGAATTTAATATGAAAGTGACTGAGCACTCTTCATTCACGCAAACCCTTAACGTAGTTCTTTGAAAGATTCAATACGACACGATGTGACAAGGTTGGTCTTTTAAAATACAGCTACTACTCATCTTTTGCCAGTTGTTGGATAGCAGCAACAAAGCTCCACGATGCTCCGGCAGGGGGGGGGGTGACCCCTGTTGTACTCTTTCGCTCCAACTTAAGAGAGATTTGGTTGATATTTCTACCAGGTTGAGTGACCATGCACTTGGTTTGTCAGATCTATGTTTACATTTGTTGCTAGAACTGATGGGAATATTCGACCAAATATTCGATAAAATAAATAGCAGGCTTTACAAAAAATAATAAGTACTGGTGTCGATTCGTTCGACTAAAATTCTTCCAGGTGGTGCTCCAGTATGGTCGTAGTGCAATGACTTAAACGAGTAAAAGGTAAAAGATTATGTGCCACTCTGAAATTTTAGTCTGTTAATGAAACAGCGAAGAAGTTTTGCTTTATGAAAAGAATTCCATGAATAAAAGGAATGGGGAAAATGTGTGAGATTTTTCTAAATTCGTTTGTAAACTTTTGCATTTGCGTATATCTAAATTCCAACGAAGGATCATTGTTTGTTAATTTTTACTTTTTTTATTTACTTTTTACATGTTTCAGTTATCTGACTGTGGCCATGCTGGAGCACCGCCTTTAGTCGAGCAAAGCGACCCCAGGACTTATTCTTTGTAAGCCTAGTACTTATTCTATCGGTTTCTTTTTGCCGAGCCGCTAGGTTACGGGGACGTAAACACACCAGCATCGGTTGTCGAGCGATGTTGGGGGGAACAAACACACACACAGTGAAAAAACTTCTTTCTTCACAGGAAAAATTCAAAGATGAAAGCGAAATAGGGTTATACATCAACGAATATCAATGTACAAACACATGTTTATCTATATAAGTAACGTGGTGGCAAAGGATACCTAGGAATCCGTCTTTCTTTGTGCCCCCGCCCCCTCCCTCTCTGTCAGTGCGTCTGTGCGTGCCCTTGTATATTTGTGTATGAGTGTGTGTATGTGTGCATATGTGTATGTGTGTATTATGCGGTTGTCTGTTAAGTGTGCGGAATTGGTACACTAAACATGCACTAAAGACCGTTCATAGAGTCTAAAGAATATATAATATTAATAGTGACTGTATACTTCGAAGTTTCTGTTATGAGAAGCCAGCTTTAACGATGAAACTTCGAAGTAAAATGTTGTTAATGCATGTATGTGTGAGTCTATATTTGTACATACATGTACGTACATGTGTTTTTGAGTCTGTGTATATATGTACTTTTATGATGTCAGACTAAGAATTAAGATTAGAAGACACCATAAGTGGAATCAAAATATAAGAAACAAAGAGGGAGAGAGAGAGAGAAAACGGAGGAAGAGTAAACGCTGGGAAATGAGATAAAGAGATTGAGATCTATAGAAAGTGCACATAAGATAAACCGAGAAAGAGAGACAGAAAAAGATTGGGTCAGAGAAGAGATGTAAGCGAAATAGAGGACCGGGAAGAGTCTGGAAATCTAGAATCGAAATGGATACAAACAGCGTAGAAAACAAATGACACAAAAATCAGACACACAGACAGACATACGAACCGCCGGCCGGACAGACAATCAGTGTAAAGATAAACAAAGTCTAAGCTATCCATACATATTACATAGGATTTTGTCGTTCCAGACGGGGAGGTACTCGCTCGAGCGACTAACAAAGTTTAGACAAAATAAGACTTGACGCAAAGACATATCTTAGATGGTTTAGTCATTTATATGTTCTTGCAGTCACAGGAGACAGGACTTACGGCACATCTTACGCCACAACAATCTTCAGAAATCTATTTATCAAATTAAGTTCTGTAATTCCTTTTTCCGCCCAGATTTAAATGCATCACGAAGAAGATAGATGCTTATTAAACACGCAAATGTTTGCATTCGTGTTATGGTACGCACACACTCACACACGAACAAACATTTACACACACGCACACAAACATTTTTACACACGTACATGCACGCACAAACATTTAATCACACGCACATGCACGCATGCCAACTTACACAAATACACTATTAACATGCTATGTCTATAGATACACGTGTGTGTATTTTCACACTGGTATCCAGGTATTTGAATACAGTGATCTTCTGTGAAACTATTTCAGATTCATTGAAGATAGGAATACATACGCGCGCACACACACGTCACAGGTTTTATCTCTCCATAAGCAGGAAGGAAAATCAATCTGATTGCTTCCTAGTTATGTTATACTTTGATCTTCTGATCACATGGTGACCAGTGGCTCTTAGCTGTTGTAGTGAATACAATCTCGGGCAGTTTCCACGCGCTATATATTACCAATTTTCTGTCCATAGAAACACCAGAACCTCATATCTATTTATATTATCTACAAACTCGGGTAACAGAGCTGAACTAAACATTCAAGAATAAGTAGTTCATAGGTTTTCTGTTTGTAGATGGATCGAAGTCGCTAATCATGGTGAGCGGCGGTAATCACTAGGCAAACAAATCGAACTCTTCTTCGACTTTTAGAATTCAAAATTACTAGACAGACTGTAAATCGAAGAACAGCACGACTAGTTACGCCTGGTGATTAATGTTTATCATGACTTTTTCCTACCTCTTACAAAATGTCTCAGTCACACGTTAATTTGCTGAATGAAGGAAAGAAAAATAATTTCAATATCAGTGGGATATTAAGTCGGAAGGACGAAATTAAATATTGCAAACTACCATCTTTGACGCTCTATAACAGTGGTGGGCAGACTTTTCAGAGCGAGGGCCGCATCAGTGGGCCATGAAAGTCAAAGTGCCGCACCTCTTAACATCGATCGGTGCGCTTTAAAATAATGCAATTTATAGACAGCACGGTTAATAAAAACAAACATTCAAAATCTAGAACAAGCAATTTAATGGGAAACATGTTTCTGGTCACAATTCTGCTTTACAATTCTTTTAAAGCCTGGCACAAAGGTAAGGGTAGAAACTCTTATCACTGCATTTAATTTTGTGTCTGATACCATGCACCTGTTCTTGGGCTTATTTATCTTCATGCAGAAAAAAACTCTGTTTACAGGTGTAAGTGGAACCAAAAATAGAGAAAAATCTGGTAGCAAAATTTCTTAAATACGGAAAAGCATTAAACAGAGTGAGTTGTAAAACTTTACTAAAGGTAGGAAGTGAAAACTTTCCTTCTATGAATGATCAGCAATTCTTCGGTGATACGGAAATTCTCATCCACTCCACGTACGAAAATGGTAACCGTGCAGCATCTTGGAATGCCGATACTCTCATCAAATGGTAACGAATAGTAAACAAAATCTTTACTTGCATCCCTCGGGTGTTGAGCCAACTCCTCACTGATTATTATTTTTATACGTCGCATGACAGTCCTCCTCAATAATGAAAAGGGCTAAACATAGAGGGGACAAACAAGGACAGATAAAGGGATTAAGTCGATTACATCGACCCCAGTGCGAAACTGGTACTTTATTTATTGACCCCGAAAGGATGAAAGGCAAAGTCGACCTCGGCGGAATTTGAACTCAGAACGTAACGACAGATGAAATACCACTAAGCATTTCGCCCGACGCGCTAACGTGTCTGCCTTGCCTGCAACGCAGTATCGTGAATTGATGATTACTTCTTGAATAGAGTTTGTTGCTTGTTCAATTTTGCAACATATTGCACAGCCTTTTACATCTGTTCTTCATCGGTCATTTTGCGTCCAAATTCTCCGTGTTTTGTTTAGTAGTGCCGCTTCAAATTATACTCCTTTAACACGGCAATCGTCTCCAGGCACAGTAAACACGCCGCTTTATTTTTAGAACTGGTGGAGAAATACTTTTGTATCCATTCTTCATTAAATGCACAGCACTCATCCCCAATTTTACGTTTTTTTAGGAGACATGCTGGTAGGGTTGGAGAGATCGTGTTGCTGTGCAAGCGACTATCAATAATAACTACGCATGCAAAATATCGTGTGCATGTGCAGAAAGTATGTAACCATCGGAAAATGGGGCATACATTTCTATGACACTGAAAACATTAGTCTCGCTTAGCACAAACATGTTGACTTTCACAAAAAGTTATTGATTTTTTTTTCTAATTTGCTGAAGGCTTCCGTCAGCGGCGCAGAACCCCGTAAAGGGTCACAGTTTGCCCACGCCTCTTCTGTAACATTCAGATTTAAGTATACAAAATTTAATACTACCCTCAGTAATATATATTCTGACAATACTATTTACAGTGTTATAAAAATTGAAAGTATTCTGATTTTGACACACAGCTATACCAGTTTTAGGTAAGGTTGCTAGTAGATTTAATGGCTCCGGTATATTATTGATCCCTAAAAAAATGAAATACAATTTCGAGCAGAATGTAAAGAAAGAGTTGATGGTACCTCTATGCAGTCACTCGACCTACGAGAAACATCAGCCATATTTTTTTTAAATCAGAACACGTAAGAACATATTCTTTTACTCTTTTACTTGTTTCAGACATTTGATTGCTGCCATGCTGGAGCACCGCCTTTAGTCGAGCAAATCGACCCCAGGTCTCTTTTTGCCAAACCGAAAAGTTACGGGGACGTAAACACACCAGCATCGGTTGTTAAACAATGTGGGTGGGGGGACAAACACAGGCACACAAATACACATACACATATACATATATATGTATATATATACATATATACGACGGGCTTCTTTCAGTTTCCGTCTACCAAATCCACTCACAAGGCTTTGGTCGGCCCGAGGCTATAGTAGAAGACACTTGCCCAATGTTCCACACAGTGGGAATGAACCCAGAACCATGTGGTTGGTAAGAAAGCTTCTTACCACACAGCCACTCCTGCGCATATATTGATGAATGTTATTCTAGCAGCAAAAAAATAATAAATAAATAACATGGAGAACGTCAATGATTCATTAGTTTGCTATCGAAAAATTTGTTTGAAATATTATGTTTACGACATTAATACCCTATGGGATTAATATTTTGAATAAAGAAAGTAATGAAAATGCTTATCAGTGAATTGAACCTGTATCGTGGAGTCAGATCGCCGAGGTCTTACTATTAGCAGGCAACGAAAACTAACAACCAATTTGCGAATACAAAATACAAAAAATAAAAAATTCCCTGCAGAATGACATTAGTCCATAATTGTTATGTCGTCCTGTGACGGCCATGATAGATTTGAGATTGAAAATCGTTTCCATCTATAATGTTGTTTGAGATTAAGTTACTAGCATTTTATTTATTTATTATCACTTTAATTTATTTTCATTTTCATTTTAGCCAAACAAATCTTTGTGTCACTTGATGAAATATTATTGCCTGATCTAAGTGGGTTTCAGTCTCCATTGAAACTAGGCTACGCAAAACTTATAAAATCAACACTGAGCGAAGATTAGTAGAACACAAAATCCATAACTTTCTTCCCACAAAAAAACGAAAGGAAGTTGGGAAATAAGATACATCCATGTAAAATACAAAAATTAGACATACAAAGATGGAAGTTGTGGATAAGATGTTGTTCAAAGGATACAAATTTAAGCTTGTTAAAAGAGTAAAAATATCAGATTTATCATCATTATCATCTCTACCAACATTATAATTTTTTTAATTGGTTTCAAATTTTGGCACAATGCCAGCACATTCGGTGAGTGGTTAAGTCATGTACATCGGTCAAAGGTCTTAATTGGTACTTATTTTATCGACTCCGAAAGTATGACAGGCAACTTCAGCGGAATTTGAACCCGGAACGTTAAGACGGGTGAAATGCTGCTGAGCAGTTTGCCCGTCATGCTAACGATTCTATCTGCTCGCCACCTTACTATCATTATTATTATTACCAAAAAGTCTAATGCAGTGAGCTGGCAGATTCCTTACTACAGCGGGCTAAGTGCTTAGCGACATTCTCTCCGTCTTTACGTTCTGAGTTCAAATTCCGCTGAAGTTGACTTTGTTTTTAGTCCTTTCGGTGTCGATAAAATAAGTATCCGTTGAGCACTGGAGTTGATGCTATCGACTTACCTCCTTCTCCGAAATTAGTGACCTTCTGCCAAAATTTAAAACTGATATTACCGAAAAGACTAGCAAAAACAGCAATAAAGCTTTGATAGAATATGCTTCGGCACGTGAAGTTATGGTTATTTTCTTTTTGAGTTCAAATTCCACTATGATAGACTTTGTCTTTCAACCAACAATATTATGAACTGGGTTCATATAATTGTGTATATCAGACTGTTCTTAGCGCTATCCAGGGTATGTAATGCATTAGTAAAGCAACAACTGCACCAGGTTTGTCTAAAGATGAAGGCAACTAGTTATATAAGGCCTTTCAAAAAGACAGATGAACCTGACAGAGTCAACGACTATTATGTTACAATGATACAGTAGGGATATAGGTAAACATAGGTTGATGAATGAGTGCACAATAAGATTTTGAGATTCATGAATCGCTAGCACTCTCAGTATTGACAGAGATTGTTTTGATTCGCTGCAACTCGGTTACGTATCTTATGTTTTGTATTCTGGTATGTATGTGTGATTAACTTTGATGTATTTTTGATAATACTGGACAAACATCAGCAAAGGGAACTCCACGCATCATGTGGACTGCAGTGATATGGGGTCTTGTTTGGTTTTGCAGGTTTATCTTCCCCAGTGTTTGTACCTTTGTGTCTGGTACATGATACATACTGCGACAGTTCAGGTTACACAATTAGAAACAGAGAAAGAAACTAACGGAGGGCATATGAACACATTCCACTTAATCGAAATTCTTTATGTCCCTGTTCAGACAAAAACACTTCGAGTTCCATTTTTAGTTATACGATTTCTTTATACATATTCAGAGGAAGAGTTCATTTTTATCGTCAGTGCCAATACTTCTAAATCTGTGGCCTTCTGTTTATGCTTAAAAATCAAAATTATCTACATTATCATAGGAGGTATTAACAATAGTAGTGGATCTAACAATGGGGCGTTTATACTGCCGCCCAAAGAATTAGCAATAGCAAACTCACTAACCTTTAAAAAATAGTAAGGGATGTTTTTAATAGTATCTCTATTCACTCAATATTGATCTAGAGCTGAACAACAACATCCTAATCGCTATCATGAGCTAATGAGTGAGTGTGTATGCAGTTTCACCCTAAAGTTACACCGTTCCGTCTACTAAAACAGAAAAATGAACAGTGATGAATGTGGTTTCATATTTGAAAAAATGAAAAGATAGAAATTTTACGAGAAGAACACTGTCAATCATATGTTTCCTGTGAAGGCACATGGCCTAGTGGTTAGAGCAGCGGACTAGCGGTCGAGGGATCGCGGGTTCGAATCTCAGACCGGGCGATGTGTGTGTTTATGAGTGAAACACCTAAGCTTCATGCGGCTCCGGCAGAAGGTAATGGCGAACTTCTGCTGACTCTTTCGCCACAACTTTCTCTCACTCTTTCCTCCTGCATCTTGCAGCTCACCTGCGACGGACCGGCGTCCCGTTCAGGTGGGGAACCTATACGCCAAGGAAACTGGGAAACCAGCCCTTATGAGCCAGGCATGGCTCGAGAAGGAACAAACAATCATATGTTTCCTGCATTTGGGACAGCCTGACCTAAGAAACAACAACATCAATACGAAAATCAATATCCTCACTATTGTTATTTGACATCTATTTCGTCGTTGTCATTGTCATCGTTGACGTCATTTTATTTCCCCACTTGTCTCTGTCTCCATTGACATGGATGCAGATGAAGTTCAGCTCCAAACTTTTATAGGTTGACTTTAATTTCAAAAACAATATGGGATGTAACAGACTTCAATAAGATGTAGTTTTGAGTAGAAGAATTTGTAAAATTAATATTTAATAGACCTGAGGAAAAAAACTGATATTCAGAAAATGTGAGGAATTCAGAAATAAGTGGTGACTACATGAAACGGACTTATAAGAAGTTGACAAATAGGCAGATACTTTGGAGGAGATACCGATGTAGTTGTAATGAAAGAGAATAAGAGAAGAATCAGCACTATTTGCGCTACAGAGCTCATAAAGTCAAGCTAAGGTACCTGTGTGCGTGTATGTGAGCTTATGTAGAAGTAAGTATGACCAGACAGTTAGGAAATTAGCCTCGTAATTACCAGGTTGCTGGTTCGATTCTATTGTGCAGTAATATGAGTAACAGTCTTCTACTACAGTGGAGAGTCAATTCAAAGCTGATAAATAAAATTGAGTTGATAGAAAATGTGTCGATATCTGTCAAATGAAATGTCACGGCAATTCAGAAAGCCAAGCATGCCCCCCACAGCTAGATTCTGATACATAAAACAGATTTCCGTTATAAAACTAATTCCATTATTTAAACTTTGTGTATTACTACTTGCTAGTATAAACATCAATTTTTTTCAGACCCTACTATTTACTAAGCATATCTAAGCTGACAGCTTCGGAGGGCAACCTCGTTGACAAGCAATGATGAAGTGTTATGAAGATTGCCGGAGGAAGTTAATTTAAAACTCATTTAGCTAATAACAATCAACTGGAGAATTATGATGTTGAACCAGTATTAGTCAGATGACTGATCCAGTGATTTATAGGATTCGGGATCTGTAAATAGCTATGCCGATAGGATTTCGATGTTAAAAACAATTTGGCCAGCCAATATTTAAAAAACTATTTATAATACGAGCTAAGAAGAAAGCCTCTTCGTGATCTGTTATCAAGATAGAAATATTTGCCCGATGGTTCTCAGCTCAAACTTCACTGCCTCAACAAGAAAACAAAAAAAAAAAACACAAAAAAGAAAGTAAAGATTTCCTGGATAATGTAATTTAATATAAGCCCTCGGAAAAGAGAAGATGACCGCAGCTAGAATGCCTTTAATAATAGGTCTAACTCGACCAGGGAAGTGACAACAACTAAGTGACAACAACATTTTAGCGGTAAGATGCAGTTTCCAGATACATTTTCTGTAACTAATGCATAATAACTTCAATATAAATGCATTTTGATCACGTCTACTGTTAGACTCAGGTTATCACCGATGGATTCGACGGAAAATTAAAAGTATTGCTACCATATGTATTCTGCCTTTTTGTATACGAGGAATTACATTATCCACAGTCTTTATTTTTAAGATGGCGATATGTGATTTGAGAAAAGAAACTTGGGTGCTATTTTTAGCAAGACGAACATCTACACAAGTTGGCTAATCTTTTGAATTCTTATTAGTTACTTAAGCATAAATTGTAAATGACTGTAAGCGCTACAAAATGGATATCATAGATTTGAACAAATATAAAATACATATCCCACATAGATATGATAGCAGGCTATCACACCGAACATTTCTTGATGAGTCGATATCTATTCTTGATGGTTAAGTGAAAAGGTCGGATAAGTAACAATGAAATAATAACTCGTTCCAATATATAAAGAAATACATACATTAAATCGAAATTTAATTCCTACAAGATGTATAATATACCTTATATATACCCCTATCCATTTCTTCCTTTACACTGTTGATATATCAGTGGCAGAACTCTTAACGCATTCCACAGGTGGATGGCATGATAATCTCTCTATATATAAACGGCAAAATGTATGTGTGTGTGTGTGTGTGTGTGTGTATCCTTCATACAAATCCACAATTTTTCAGTTAGAGGGCTCGCACTTTCTATGGTCGTTCAAAACCGTCCAAGGGTGGTCGTGCATTCTTTACATTTCCCCAGTCACCCCGCAAAGCCATTAAAAAATCAATAGAAGTAACTTTTCTGTGAATTTTCTATCCAAAACCCAATCAAAATGCCCGAAACTTGATACGCCAATTGAATGCCAGCTAGCTGTATGTGATTGGTCGGAGATTTGGACAGTACTCGCATGTATGTGCGCATGCACGCAGCTGTATATGCATGCACTAGCACTATGACCCAGCGTTGCCGGGTTAGAGTGCTAGTGAGAGAATATTTTATGATTTGACCACCGTACGAGACTTTCTCACATAAGACATTATCATAGGATCGCTTTAAGTTAGTATTCCTGAACAGCGGAACTCTTGATAGTTGGTGGTGATGTTTTTTAGGTCCTGGTGAAGGAATCACGAATGAAAAGCTTCAGCCTTGGGCATCCTGTATTTTATTCAGTCAACCCTGTATGTGACCTTACAATCTTAATGAACTCTTCCGTTTAAAGACGGTGGTTTGAATGAGATTTGACTGGCTGCACAACCAATCGTATCTTTCTTCACAGTTATTTAGTTATTGTTGTTGCTGTTTGTTGTTTGTTGAGAAGTCCGAAACGTGGTCCTTTGCTATTCGCAAGACCCGCAGAAGAGAAAGCAGGTCAACCCCCGACACCGAGAGCATCGACGGATGGATGAATGCGCATCCAGGCTCAGCGGTTGCGTAGGAAGTCGGGGACAAGCAACAGGAAGAAAGAGTGAGAGAAAGTTGGGGAGAAAGAGTACAACAGGGGTCGCCACCACCCCCTGCCGGAGCCTCGTGGAGCTTTAGGTGTTTTCGCTCAATAAACACACACAACGCCCGGTCTGTGAATCGAAACCGCGATCCTCTGACCGCGAGTCCGCTGCCTTAACCATTGGACCATTGCACCTCCACTGTTGTTGCTGTGTTTAGTTCTCAGATTGGTAATTGTTTATGTCGAATATGCCTATGATGAAAAATGTTCCAATAAAGACCATCGTGTTTACCTTTTTAAACGAGCTTATCCAACGTCTCTGACTCTGTTAAACAGAAATGTGGGAATTGTTTCATGTGGCTGCTTTTTCTTGCAGCTCAAGTAACCAGAGAATAAGTCTAATTTTATACATAATGTTAGTGTTGTCTCAGAGTGATTATAAGGTGCGACGGAGAGCCTCAAATATAAGTCTGCGGGACATTGTGCACGCTTTTTCCATAAGCAGAAATTCAGAATCACGAATTTGAAAATTATTTTGTAAACTCACGAAGTTAAAATTATCAAGAGACCGTCTCAAGAACATCACGCATAGAAATCTGGAAAAACATCAATATTAGACTTGTAACTTCATTATAACATAAACTTAAGTAAAGCCGGGTACCTCTGCTTGTATATAGATGTATGTGTGTGTGTGTGTGAGTGTGTGTGTGTGTGCGTGTGTATCTGTATGCAGATATATACACACAAACATATCTAGAATAGGAAGAGAAAGAAAGAGGGATAGAGAGAGAGAGAGTGTATAGTCACTTTGACGAAACTTCTGGTACATGAATGGCGCCTTACCTTCGAATGCATGAATAAATTCTATTGCATGTATCTCTAGTTTTTAACTGAAACGCGAATATATAAAACCTGGATAAAAACTATATGCAGCATATCCAAAGGTTCTAGAATAGTTCTATACAGACACGATGATTTAACACATGGACGGACTCATATTAGACATGTTTATAAAAATGTAATAAATGCTTTCAAGGACTTCAACCTCAAAATAACTATCCAAAGAAACATTCTTATGGTAAATTTCCTACATATAACACTAAACCTAACCAAATGAAAATACAATCCTTATACAAAATTGAACGAAGTGATGCTATATATAAACAAGTAATCCAACCGCACAACTTCAGTATTAGTAGTCAGCAATATATGCCGGAGAATCACCAAAATATTCTCCGACAAATAATTTTTGATCAAGAATTACAATTCTACAATGAAGCTCTAAAAATGAGTGAATTTATTGGAACTTAGAAGACATGCCCCAAACCAGGAATTACAAGCGTGTTTCGTGGTCTGCTACCACAACAGTTCCTTTATAGAATCCAGTTAGCTCAAGACATCATCAGGAGGAACCACGTCCGGTTTCGGCCCCTACTCCTCAACCGTTTTGACGTGGCAGGGCCCCTCACTTTCTGAGGTGTCTTCAGCTCTGGTGTTGGGTGCATGTCTTCTTTCTTCTGTTCCCTGGCCTCTTCGATGTAGCGTCAGCGAGTGTCAGCCGGTGACTGACTGACTTGTCAAATTTTCCCCTTTAAATACCTGCCGACGTAAAACAAAATTGAACCAGAATTAGGAAAAACCTTGTTCAATTTGACAAATATGGTAAGACATTTCTCACCCGATAAAACAGAAAAGTCCAGGACAGCTACATAAAAAAGCCCTAATCCAAACTGTTATTACAAGATATGTAGAAACCCACAACACATTGGTGAAAGTTAATGCGACTTATCAAGATCCCGTTCATTGAGTCGAAATTGTTCAGCAAAGAGAAATGTAGTTTAACTCGTAAATTGTGTTAGAGCAACAAGTCAGAAGTTCCAAGTGATATTAACAGACGTTGAGAAATATACACAAAAAGAACACACTAGCTCTGTCGAAGTTTCTATCGGATCTAAAGTAGAAACTATAACGTAGTCAATAATATTGCCAAATGTTACACAGACGGCTCGGGAACATACACTACAGGAAATAATCTTATAATCATGCAAGAAATATACTTTCTTAATGAAAAAAAAATGATGTGATATTTCGTTGCATAATATAATTTTCAAAGTGGCTGAATTTCAATAAAGATAAATATTTAATTATGTGATAGCAATAATAAAAGAGGAGGTATAACAATTCCAATCATATTGGAACAGTAGTTAACAACGAAGAGAAAGACAAAATTAACCTACGAATTTACCGACGAAAAATACTGATAATCTTGAGCCCCCGGACACAGAACACAACAGAATAATATTATTTAGTGACAACTTATTGGAACATAATTATATGATGAATGATTTATTTAGCATCATATAAAGTCATGTAGATGTAGCCACATTTCTCCCTCTTGTTTCTCTCAGTATATATGTATATGAATTTGTGTGTGTGTACAATCAAACTTTCTCGCTTTCTCATCCTTTTCTCTTTATTTATTTCCCGCCTTTCTGAATCCCTCCATCCTTGTCTATTTAATCTCGATGTTTAATCTCAGATTATGCCGCCACTTCTGCTTGTTTACTTCCACATTAACGTTCATTCTATCCAAGACCAGCGACGCAAAATGTCTTTTTTGGTTCCTGTCACCTTTTACTTTTTCGCTTGTTTCACACTTCTTTTTTCTGTTTTTTTTTCTCCTTCTTTTTGATAAAAGGCGTCACCCAAAATCTCATATTCAATAGTTTCCTTTCTTAACATATTGAGCTTCGTTGTACACTTCTGTTTTGTCCTTTAGCTTTATACATCTACGCTTTCAGGCATCTGCTTTCACTCGTGTGACACTGCGGAGAAAATGTGCACTTTATCTCAGCCATATCTCGTATTTGTTATGTGATATGTCTGTCTGTCTGTCTGTCTGTCTGTCTGTCTGTCTGTCTATCTATCTATCTATCTATCTATCTATCTATCTATCTATCTATCTATCTATCTATCAATCTATCTATCTATCTATCTATCTGTCTGTCTGTCTGTCTGTCTATCTGTCTGTCTATCTATCTATCTATCTATCTATCTCAGCCATATCTCGTATTGTTATGTGATATGTCTGTCTGTCTGTCTGTCTATCTATCTATCTATCTATCTATCTATCTATCTATCTATCTATCTATCTGTCTGTCTGTCTGTCTATCTGTCTGTCTATCTATCTATCTATCTATCTATCTATCTATCTATCTATCTATCTATCTATCTATCTATCTATCTATCTATCTCAGCCATATCTCGTATTTGTTATGTGATATGTCAGTCTGTCTGTCTGTCTGTCTGTCTATCTATCTATCTATCTATCTATCTATCTATCTATCTATCTATCTAGGGAGATTTTACGAAAAAAAACAAAAGACGAAGACAGGTGGTGTACAAAACAAACAGATGTATTAGTATAACGCTCAGGAACAGAAAAAGTATTCTACGTTTCGAGCCTACGATCTTCTACAGAAAGGGACACAGAAAAAACAAGGAGAGAAATAAAATGTGTGTAGTGGCTAACGATCAATCATGGCGTCTATCTATATGTTTCTGAGTGTGTTTGTGTATGCATGTATACACAAGGAACAAGTATTCCTAATTTTCTTTTCCATATGATTACCTTGCATTATCAATAAATCTTTTAAAAAAGGTATTCAAAAAGCGGATCTTTCATTACAGCAGTCTTGGTATCACCTGTGCTCATAACAATGAAACACGACCAATTCCACATTTTTCTCATTCACGATGGCATACATAAGTTGTAGTTTAGGTGGGGCCACCGCTACCTCCTACGTGAAGTGCTATCGCGCTGATGTATTTTCATTATAGTGGGAATTTGGTGGTGGTGGCGAAGATGAATCTTCATTGTCGCATGGCAGAGATCCACTACTAGCAGTTCGAACAAGAAAAAATTCTGCTCCTGAATTAACATGTAAGTGGATGAGTATTCCATAGGCATATGTTCCTTTAATGTAATTCTCATGCAGAACGAACGTGGCACATTGTGCATCAACGCTGTACATTTTGAATCACAGGATCCATCTTCCCAAAGGGCTTCAATACAGTTTCCAGTTATTCAATTTCGCCTATAAACAATGAGGCTACAGAATACGAAATTTATCTGAAATGCTACGCAATGGGATCCAACCTGGAACCACATTATTGATGAACTTAACCTTTCGGTTAAATAACATAGAATATCTATATGATAAGCTGGAACTTAAACCAAGTTCATAATCAATAACGTGTTGACAGTCATTATTTAATTATGTATGTATGTATGTTTTTATGTTTGTATGTTTGTATGTATATATGCATGCATATATGTATGTATGTATGTATGTATGTATGTATGTATGTATGTATGTATGTATGTATGTATGCATGTGTGTATGTATCTCAGGTCACATGTCAGACCTCTCATGAATGTTACTGGCAACATGGGATCCATTAAACTGGTTGCATGGTCGGGTTGTCGGCGACTAAGCCTACATCCATCCACTGGTCTTGCTGGTGAGGAAAGTTACTAGAAATCACGTAGAACTAACATCAAGACCTGGCTCGATTCAGAGGTCACTGCTACGAGAACTGAAGCTGCGTGCTCGAGACCGGATAAAGCCGACCGCGGATGCAAAAACATTATGCACAGGCATTGCTGGCATTTTGCACGGGCAATGGTCAGTGTGATCTTCCTCGGTCACGAGTGGACAGTAATCGTGTATGTATGTATGTATGTATGTATGTATGTATGTATGTATGTATGTATGTATGTATGTATGTATGTATGTACGTACGTACGTATGTATGTATGTATCTATGTATGTATGTACGTATGTATGTATGCATACATGCATACATGCATGTATGTATGTACGTACGTACGTATGTATGTATGTTATATATATATGTATGTATGTATGTATGTATCTGTGTATGTATGTATGTACGTATGTACGTATGTATGTATGTATGTATGTATGTATGTATGTATGTATGTATGTATGTATGTATGTATGTATGTATGTATGTGTGTATGTATGTGGTGTGTGTGCAGGTATGTATGTATGTATGTAAGTATGAATGATTTTATGTATATATGTATGTATGTATGTATGTATGTACGTATGTATGTATGTATGTATGTATATATGTATGTATATATGTATGTATGTATGTATGCATGTATGTATGTATATATGTATGTATGTATGTATATATGTATGTATGTATGTATATATGTATGTATGCATGTATGTATGTATGTATGTATGTATGTATGTATGTATGCATGTATGTATGTATGTATGATTGTGTGTATGTGTATATGTATGTATGTATGTATGTATGTATGTGTGTGTGTATGCATGCATGTATGTATGTATGTATGTATGTGTATATGTATGTATGTATGTATGTATGTACGTACGTACGTACGTACGTATGTATGTATGTGTGTGTATGTGTGAAGTACGTGAAAACTGGATTATTTGAACTGCACGACGTAAAAATAGAAATGAGAATAAAATCAACAAAAATACTACTGACAATGACTTATATGATGATGGCGATGGCGACGACGACGATGATGACGCCGATGATGATGATGATGATGATGTTGAGGAGGAGGAGGAGGAGGAGGAGGATAATGGAAAGTAACATCATCTTTCTGAAGTAGATTATAACTTATTCCCTCCATTGGTTTCAAATTCTTACGTCAGGTTTTCGGTCGTCAACATTCCATCTTGGAGCTTGTGCAGTTTATCAACGTCCGCATCATCAAGAAAAATCATCATCATCATCATCATTCGTCTACACAATCACCTCCACCTCCTTCTCCTCTTCCTCATCGTCGTCGGGGTCTGTGGTATCTATCCTCGCCATCGTCATCATCACCACCATCGCTGTCTCAATTAGAAGCATTAATATTCGTGTTCCTGTTGTAGCTTCTAACCATAACACGTCTAAGTGTTAACGTTGTCGTTATTGTTGTAGACGTCGTTGTTGTTGTTGTTGTTGTTGTTGATCGCTGGACGTAATGAAGCAGATGTCAGCTGTTTATCAAAAGAGAACGCATACTTTGCTCTTGCGATGTACTTCATCTTCAACAACAGAAAGGAAGGCCTGTCAAAATCACACACACACACGCCCATATATATCTGTGTATATATAATGCTTGAATAGATGTATTATATACATGCACACATACTACAAAGCTATACAAATGCAACAATTACATATGTCCCCCTCTCCTTCCCTCTCTCTCCTTCTCTCTCCTTCTCTCTCTCCCTCTCTCTCCTTCTCTCTCTCCTTCTCTCTCTCCCTCTCTCTCCCTCCCTCTCTCTCCCTCTATATCTGTCTGTCGCTCTCTCATTCTTTTTCTCTCTCTCTCTCTTGATATATATATATATATACTTTATTTAAAGCAGCAGAAAATTCAACAAAACCTGTTACTCTGAGTTTCTCGTTGCCGTTCGTCGGACAGTTTTTTGCTAGAATAAAGCATATCACTCTACCACTGGTATTTGAGTACTCTTTTTTCCACATTGTTTCACATTTATGTGTTTACTCGGTATATATATATATATATATATATATATATATATATATATATATATTATATACATACATCAGTGTATGTATGAAGGTACCATATCTACCTTTACGTCCCTCTTTCTGCCTCTGTCTCCATCTCAAAATATAGATACATTTGTGACTGTGTTTGCATGCGCGTATGTTCGTATGTATGTGTGTGTGTGTGTGTGTGCGTGCTTGTGTGTGTGCGTGTGCGTGTGTGTATGTGTGTGTGTGTGCGCGCGCGTGTGTGTGTGTGTGTATGTTATTAGTTCCCTAATGTCTTAGCCTATTAATATTTCTTAGTGTGGGCCGAACAGAAAAAATGGCAGCGATTTCTCACAAAACATTCCAAGGGAATGTATAAAAGCTAAACGAACGGCGAACAGAAGAATAAATGTAGAAAACAGCGAAAGATTACATCAATCAAAATAAATAAACACATAATTCAATAAACAAATAAATAAATTATATCAATTAGAATACACAGGAAAACGAAAAACAACCACAAATATATCAATAGTTAACGGGAAAATATAAATCTCCGACAGATATCAGAATAGAACCGTACAAAAATGGTGGAGGTGACCTACAAAATAACACTGGAATGAAATGAAATGATCCTGTATTTTTAGTATTTACAATGATGAATTACAAAGTGTAAGCAAAACTGAATGTGTACATGTGTGTGTGTGTGTGTATACTTACATGCATACGTACGTACATACATACATACATACATACATACATACATACATACATACATACATAATACATACATACATACATACATACATACATACATACAAACATACATACATACATGCATATATATACATATTATTTTTCATTTACTTCGAAAATTGCTATTAAATCGTGGTTTTGGCCGCGTTGGCTGCTATTTCTAGCATGTAAAAATTACCTGTTAAAGGGTAGTTTTCTTTTGTGTTTAGGTGTACACTATTTTAAAATATGTTTGTGACATATTTTAACTTCTAAAGGCAAATTCATTGTAGTTACCGCGGAGAAATATTCTTTCGTTTGTTAAAAAGTGTCAAAATACCGTATCTGCTATAAATAGCACGAATGCAGGTTTTGAAAATTTTAAACATATAATCTCAAATATAGTATTTCAGGTTCAAACCATGTCGAGAATGGAAAATGCAAGCAAGTTAAAATTTTTAGCAAACATCTATTATAGTAAAAGTAAAATCGTACGAGATTCATTGATTCAAAGACACATACGAAACAATAATGAGCACTAATCGCGATACTAATTCAGATGCCGAACATTTCAGTTGAATTCTTAATTTCATGATCAGTAATGATATCTGCTCTATTATATTCTATCATCTACATTGTATCACTTTCTTCTTATCTTACCAACAACTGCCGCAGTTGTTAACGATCTTTTAGATGGCTTTGTTTTCCATTGAAAGAGAGTTGGCTACTGAGGAGTAATATAATCTCTCTATATATAAACGGCAAAATGTCTGCGTGTATGTCCTTTATACAAATCCACAATTTTTCAGTTAGAGGGCTCGCACTTTCTATGGTCATTCAAAACCGTCCAAGGGTGGTCGTGCACATCTTTACATTTTCCCAGTCACCCTGCAAAACCATTAAAAAATCAATAGAAGTGACTTTTTGTGAATTTTCTATCCAAAACCCAATCAAAATGCCCAAAACTTGATACGCCAATTGAATGCCAGCTAGCTGTATGTGATTGGTCGGAGATTTGGACAGTACTCGCGTGTATGTGCGGACGCACGCAGCTGCATATGCATGCACTAGCACTATGACCCGGCAACGCCGGGTCATAGTGCTGGTAATAGATAACTAAGCGAAAACAAGTCTAGACAAAACAGTTTTCCGTCTTTGCTACACAACATAACAAATAATTTTACGGTGCCTTAAATTTTTCCGAAATTACTGTCAATGTATTACCTGAACATATAACTAGTTCCCGACTGTTTGCTAAAATCGCTACAATTAAAGCCTAAAGGCAGAAACTTGAGAAACAAAAAATACTTTACTATAATATTATTTCATTATTTTGATTTTAAAAACAAAAGATAAATGTGGAATGAATTATAAGTTACATGGTAGATGTCCTGCTATAGGTTTTTTATGCTCTTGCAACAGTTATCTTTAGAATGGCGCTACGTCCCCTAATATATAAATATATATTTCTTATCTTTTACTAGCTTCAATCATTAGACTGCGGCCACACTGCTGCTCCACCTTGGATTTTATTAATCGAATGAATCGACCTTAGGATTTAATTTTTAAAGCCTAGAACTTATTCTATCGAACACTTGCCAAACCGCTAAGTTCCGGGGGCATAAACACACCAGCACCGGTTTCAAGCGGTGATGGGCAACAAACACAGACATAAACACACACACACACATAACACGGGCTTCTTTCATTTTCTGTCTACCTAATCCACTCACAGGGATTTCGTTGGCCCGGGGCTATAGTAGAAGACACTTACCCTAGGTGCCATGCAATGAGCCCGAACCTGTAACCATGTGGTTGGGGAGCAAGCTTCTTATTACACACACACACATAAACATACACGAGTGCAAACGCACGCACACACATATACACGCACACAAACACACATATATATATACATACATATCTTACTACAGTCGTATTGAAGATGTCCATGATCAATACACATACATACACGCATACACATATATGTATGTATATATGTATATGTATATATGTATTTATGTGAGTGTATATATATATATATACATACATATACATCTATATATGTATTCATACATACATATATACATACAAATATGTGTGCGATGGTTTGTGTGTGTTTTACCGTAATTTGTCTTACACGTGTTTTTTATCTGTGAGCCGCAACTGTTATGTAAATTTCTTTGAATATATATAACTACATAGCAATAACCATTTCGACAAAAACATTTTCCAAAAGAAATTTAGAAGCTTGGCCTGTTCAAAAATCCTAGACTACGTGTTGAAACATTTCAGCTTTGTGTGAGTCTCAATCTACAAATCAGACAAAGAAAAAACATATCTCCAAGGTCACAGGTGCTAGCATCATGCATAGAAAAAAACACGAAAGCTTTTTGAAAATAATTGTTTAAGAAGACTGACAAATTCTTGTGATTCCAGAGTCAGGTTGAAAGTATTTCAACCGTCAGTTAATTTGATCTTGAATATCATAACTATCATTTTAAAATCTTTTCACACTTCATTTATCTTATTTCTTTATTTACATATTTATTAGTTGGAAATAGTTTCATTCTTGTATTTTTTCTTTTAATTTAACTTTTCTTATTTCTGCAATATTTGCCTGACATCTGTTCCTAACTTCAAAGTTATAGCTTCGTTATTTCCTAGAAAACATATTTGCTTTTGAGAATTACGTTTCTCTTTTTACCCTCTGAGATGAAGGGTGTTTAATCAGTATTGTTCTTCATCTCAGAATATCTTCTGTTTCTTGGTACAAGAAAACAAAATCAGTTCAAATCTGTTTTCGCAAATGGGAGAAAATATATAACTGGAACGAATCGACAAATAAATTAAGAATCTGCCTTAATTCTTACCAATTGCACCAAGATTCCACCTCTGGGGATTTGACACAACTGGTAAATGCTGAAGGAGGAAGTATGATATACAGAACTAGTTACTAGCAAGTAGCAAGATCAGTCTTCTCTCAATATATGTATATTATTTTATTTGTACGGGGTTATCATTGTAAAATGTTTTGAACGTGTTAGAAGAATTAATATGTAACTCCGTTTTAAAGTAGTGAGCTGGAAGAATCGTTATCAAGTAGCAAGATCAGTCTTCTCTCAATATATGTATATTATTTTATTTGTACGGGGTTATCATTGTAAAATGTTTTGAACGTGTTAGAAGAATTAATATGTAACTCCGTTTTAAAGCAGTGAGCTGGAAGAATCGTTATCGCGCCGGGCAAAATGCTTAGTGGCATCTCATCCGTCCTTACGTTCTGTGTTCAAATACCGCGGAGGTCGACTTTGCCTTTCATCCTTCCGAGATCGATAAAATAAGTGCCAGTTGAACACTAGGGTCGATGTAATTGACTTAGCCCATCGCTCGAAATTGCTCTTCTTGTGCCAAAATCAGAAATCAATATGTAACTCCGTTTTGATTCGCTTCTATTTTCCTTCAACCGACATAAGTTTCCATAAGTCTATTACAATGCAACTTTCTGCATCTCAATAGAAAGATGCAGAAACTGAAAGCCTTCTGTCATTAAAATCAAGTGATTTATTCTAAACGTTGTCGTATAGCAAATGACTTTGATATGATATAATTTCAATGCATTTCCTGCGAAGATGAAAAAAAATGAAAATAAAAACGGGGAAGAAAAAGTCTATTTCATACAATTAACTCCGGCCAGATCGAAGCCATAGGATGATATCTATGTACAGCTGGAACCTTGTCACTTCCTGAGGTCTCATTCAGTTTCTCTTAGAAAACTGATGTCTTGTTCTTTTGAATCGAAAGTAATACTCTATAATTTGGCAAAGCTTGAGAGTTATACACATTTTAGTACATCTAATTTCACCTAGAACAGAAATACTAAACATGCACTACCACATATAAATATAATAATTTACGAAACTTCCTGCAAAATCGATCTCTAGAAACGCTACACAACTAAGAAGAAAAGCAAACATTGTTGGCGCATGGGTCAGAATTTAAGAAAAGCAACGGAGGAATTTCAACCGTGTTTCGTGGTTCGCTACCACAACAGCTCCTTTATAGGATCCAGTTAGCTCAAGACATCATCAGGTGGAACCACGTCCGGTTTCAGCCCCTACTCCTCTACCGTTTTGACGTGGCAGGCACCTCCACTTCGGAGGTGTCTTCAGCTCTAGTGTTGGGTGCATGTCTTCTTTCTCCTTCTTTCTTCTGCTCCCTGGCCTCTTCGATGTATCGTCAGCGAGTGTCAACCGGTGGCTGACCGACTTGTCAAATTCTTCCCTTTAAATACCTGCCGCTAGGCTCCACGGTAGTTAGTTCGGAACTCTGTTTCTCTCCAATCAGAACTATAATCATATTTTAATACGTTGCGTAAATATAAAAGCTGCTGATACAAAAATGTTTGAACTAGTTCATATCAACTAAATAGGACAGTATTAAAGGACAACATTCCAGCCCTTTAGCAAAACCGCTGGAGGTACTGATCATAAAAACTTCAATTAAAACAAACCAACGAAGGAGTCGCTTTATAGCTATTTGACATGCTACACATACCAGCCAATCTCTTTCAAACCATACCTTACTGTCTAGGAAAGAAAGGACACAAAGGATAATGTAGTCCTTAATATACTGCAGCAAAATTCGCATTAAGTCTTGAATACTTCTCATCAGAGGTCATAGGAATAACACACAACACTAATATGAGTATTCCTAAGTAGAAATTCAAAAATAAAAATAAAGTTAAGACAGTGTGACCCTCCACGGACACAACATGATAAAGTTGATGTTACTCAAATGCTATGTATTCCAGCAGTAAGAATTATCCTATTAAGGCATCTAAATGACATACTCCATCAATTCTGTATCTTGTCCAATTTTTACATATTTATTGCTACCCGTTCCGTTTCTCTTCGTCTCCCTCATCCTACCGCTGGTTACGACTTCCACTCCCATACAAGGTTTAATTCACTTACTCGGTCTATTTCTTCTTTCAGTCATAGACACACACAAGCACACACGGACGGGCATATATATACACACGCACACACATGTACATATATATATATTTGTGTGTGTGTATTTGTATCTATATATATTTATGTATGTACATTATATATATATATATATATATATATATATATATATATATATCAGGAGAGAGAGAAACTGAGAAATACATTAACGTAGGCGAGGTGGAAGAATCGTAAAATCGTTCTCAGTTCAAATCCCGCTGCAACCAACTATGACTTGGGCTCGATGAAATAAAGTCCCAGTCAATACCGAGATCGATGTAATCGACCAGTCTTGCTTCCTAAAGAAAAATTTTTTAAAATTAAAGAAAATATGTCTGTGCGCTCACTCATGCTTATATCTGTAGCAATATATCAAGGCGGCGAGCTGGCAGAATCGTTAGCACGCCGGGCGAAATGCTTAGCATTATTTCGTCTGCCGCTACGTTCTGAGTTCAAATTCCGCCAAGGTCGACTTTGCCTTTCATCCTTTCGGGGTCGATAGATTAAGTACCAGTTACGCACTGGCGTCAATATAATCGACTTAATCCGGTTGTCTGTCCTTGTTTGTCCTCTCTGTGTTTAGCCCCTTGTGGTTAGTAAAGAAATAGGTATTTCGTCTGCCGCTACGTTCTGAGTTCAAATTCCGCCGAGGTCGACTTTGCATTTCACCCTTCGGGGTCGATTAAATAAGTGCTAGTTACTCACTGGGGTCGATATAATCGACTTAATCCGTTTGTCTGTCCTTGTTTGTCCTCTCTGTATTTATCCCCTTGTGGGTAGTAAAGAAATAGGTATTTCGTCTGTTTTTACGTTCTGAATTCATATTCCGCTGAGGTCGACTTTGCCTTACATCCTTTCGGGGTCGTTAAATGAAGTACCAGTTGCGTGCTGGGGTCGATCTAATCGACTTCCCACCCCATTCTTCTCTCTCCCCACGTGACCGGTGTTCGGCCAAGCCTGACCTTTCTTTCTTGGTTCGACTACCATCTGTGCAACATCTATATTCCCTCCCATGCTTGTCATCTCTTATATCCCTACCGTAAGGCATCACTTCCACACACGCCAGCTTAATTTAACTCGTCATTAGTCGAAAGACACCTGTTGTTATGTCTTGTTATTTGCATTTGTATTTGTGTAACATTTCTCCGTTTTTTCCGTCTTTTTTTCGTATACATTCGCAGCTTTCTTCCAAGGAATCTAATGCTCTTAGCTTAGTTTTTCCTTGGAACTGGCCATATTGGAGCAACCACGAGTATAGCCAGCCGAAATTGCAAAGATAATTTAGAACTCGACTGGGGAAAGAAAACAATATATATATATAGTAAATCCCCAAAACGAAGAACAAACATAATAAAAGACAACGTGAGGATGAGGTACATCTAAAGTATTAGCAGACGCTCAGGGAAGGAAAGAAATATGGTTTGACGTTTCGAGCAGAGCTCTTCTTTAGTAACAGAAGAAAGTCCAATAGAAAAGGATGACGGAGGAGGTGTATGTGTATGTCAAGAAGTTTGTTTCCCAAGCACATATTCTGGGTTCAGTCCTACTCTTGAGCAAAAGTTATCAAAATTTATCTACTTGTGACTGGTTTTGGTATAAGCTATCTGAATATGTGTGTGTGTGTTTCTATATATGTTTGTGAGAGTGTGTGTCTTTGTGTCAGTGTTTGTCTTCCACAACCGCTTGACAACTAGCTTTGGTGTGTGTACGCCCCTGTAACTTAACGGTTCGGCAAAAATTGTGACAGCACAACAGCAAAGCATATTGCAAAGAGGCTGGGTGAATCAAAGTTTCCTTGCTTTACACCATTTTCCACGGCAAAAGATTCAGAGAGTCTGCCTCCAAAATTAACTGCGGCCTTCATATCTTGATGGAAATCCCCGATCATGTTTACAAATGTTTTTGGGCAACCTATTTTCCTTAGAATTAGCCACAGAGTATTTCGATTAACAGTATCGAATGCCTTGCATAAATCAACAAAGCAATGGTATAAGACAAGATTCTGTTCAATGTACTTTTCCTGAAATTGTCTGATACCAAATATACAATCAACTGTTCCCCTGGAGGAGCGGAAACCACATTGAGTCTCGGACACTATATTTGGAACTATGAAGGTATTTATACGTTCTAACAGAATGCAGGCAAGTACCTTTCCAACTACAAACAAAAGCGAAATCCCACAAAAATTACCACACAAATCCTTAGACCCCAATTTAAACATGGAGACGAAAATGGCATCAATCCAGTCTTGAGGCAATTCAATATGAATGATGTAAATGCTAAATTCTTTGACCGAAGTGCAAAATTGCGTAATGGAAAAACGAATTTGAATGACTAACTTCATGGTGCTAATTTTTGTCGCGACTTCGAATGACCCTATTATCAAACTGAATAACAAACGTATTAAAATGACTGCAAATACCTATAGTACATTTGCTGATGTAAGCAAAGCTTGGTTAAGCAGTAATTAATTAATTGGAGGCGTAAATGAAATAGATTAATATACAACCATATTTAATATGTTCGTGTACAATCGGGATCCTTTCCTACGAAAATAGTCTCGGAGCTAAATTGTGTTCATAGACCATATGTGTGAAAAAACAGTGTATAAGAAAAAGTGTTGTTAATATGCTGAAAACAAGTGACTATGATTTCGAAGCTGATGAAGTGTAACGATCCGAGAACAGAAGCATCCTAGAATCCGATGGGTGTATTCCCCTGGCCATGGAAAGAATTTTCTCTCGCAGCTATTTCCGCAGCGAGGGGTGTTCCCACGTCCGAATATACACAAAAATGTAAAGCATGACTGTACACAGACATAAACGCACACACACACACACACTCACACACACACTCTCACACACTAACACGTACACACATTCACAGAGAAACACGTACACATACATACATATACTCAGCCACTCAATAATTCATATATATGCAAAATACATGTATATGTGTCTATTTGTAAGTATATGTGTATATACATACGTATATATATATATATATATATATATATATATATACAGATACATACATACGTACATACATTGCATACACGCACACACATACGCGCGCGCACACACACGCACATATGTGTAGACATTAACACACATATGTATATGAATTAATGAATGTATGTTTCCCCATTCTGAATATATGTCCATGTCAACGTAGATACGTATTTATTTGTAAGTCACAATATGTGTATATATGTGTCTGAGAGTGTTTGAGCGTATGATTGTATGTATGTTTGTATATATATATATATGTATGTATGAATAACTTGATTAATTGTTCTGAGCGACGTAGATGTTGTTTGCTAAATTGTCAGATCTAGGTGGCGCCTCTTACTCGTTTCTCTCTAGACCGTAAAAAACCTACTCCATACAATTTTCTTCCTCTTTTTCTGCCTTCCTTCATTATTTCCCCCCACCTTTCCTTGTCAAACTTTCCTTTCTCACCTTCACTTCTCTTTCTATCTTTCCCCCCAGCCATGATGATTTTAACTCCTTCTTAATTTTTCCTTCGCCTACTTTTTGTTTTATTATAATACGTTTGTTGCTCTCTTTCTCTTTCCTCCTTTCTTCTCAATCTCATTCTTCTTTTTCTACCCTCTCTATCGTTTTCTCTCTTCCTCCTTATTCTTCCTTACTCCTCCCTCCCCTCCTCTATCTTCCTCTCTTATTATCATCGTCACTACATCACCTCGGTATCTATCTTTTTCTCACCAATTTCATACTTTTCACTATCATACTTCTATCTCAATGTCTTTCACAAAATCTTTCTCGTTCTAACCCAGTCCATCTTCACTTTTTTCCCATTACCTCTGTCATCATCTTGAGTGCAGCCGATTCCTCGTGATTAGGTATTTTTTCTTCGGGTACACGCGGTTCCTGGATCGATCCCACAGCGCGGTGCAGTCGGTTCCTCGTGATTAGGTATTTTTTCTTCAGGAACACGCGGTTCCTGGATCGATCCCACAGCGCGGTATCTTGGGCATATGTAGTCTAACTTCGAGTTGGCCAATGCACGGTCGTAATACAACGAGTAAAACCAGTAAAAAATTAAAAGAACGATTTATGTGACTCTCTCGTTTTAACGCTACTCCGGCTTTTCTTAATTCTCTTCTCACTTCCTTCTTTCCACTTTCCACTTATTTTCTCTCCTATACCTTTGTATCTTTTTTTCTTTTACAGCTTCTCTGTAGTACTTTCTCTTAATGTAGTTCTGTCTGCTTCAATACCCTTTCTCATTCTTTCACGTATTTATGTACGTAGACATGGCTGTGTAGCTAAAACATTTGCTTCATAATGCATGGCCTCAGCTAAGCACTGCACTTCTGCATGTATCTTCTATCTTAGAATCGGGTTAACAAGTTATCCCTCTAGATTTCGTGAGGTTGGAATTGTACAGATGCCAGTTATATATATATATAAAGGGAAAGTTTACAAAAATAAACAAAAGACGAAGGCAGGTGGAGTACAAACAAACAAATGTATCAGTATAGCGCTCAGGAATAGAAAAAGTCTTTTATGTTTCGAGCCTACGCTCTTCGACAGAAAGATACACAGAAAAAAACAAGGAGAGAAACAAGGAGAAAAAAAAAATGCGTGTAGGAGCTAACGATCTATCATCGATACGGAGCTAACAATTCCCGAAAAATGAATTTACGAAGATATCATTAACTCTATTATTATCCTGTGTAACAATTTAAAAAATGATAATAACAGAATCAATAATATAGGCGATTGCAGGGCCAAAAAAAGCATTAAATAGCTGAAGGATTAAAATTAATCAAAGGACATACTAAGTAAGTCTACCTAGTGGAAATAACTGTCAAAACTCTTATTTAAACCGCCAAAATACACTGATAATAACTACAGAAGTCAACCGAAGGCAAAACGGGTTAAGACAATCTCACAACGTACATTCAAGTATATGGACTCGCGTGGACCGGTTTCTGCACAGGCAAAAATAGTATTAGCTTCCTCAGCACGCGTTACCATGACAGAGACTCCCAAACCGTCATGTTGAAGTCTGCGCTGCGAATGATTCGTTTTGCGCCGAAATCATGGCAGATCAACTAAAAATGCATAAAATAATTCAGATAGTTTTGGATTGATCAATTTCTGGATTAGTTTGGTAACTTTTCCTTCATCAGTAAAACATACTGAGCGAAATAAATGAAAATATCTATACATAGCCACAGAAAAGCAAAAGGCGAGTGCATACAAATATTCACAAATATATACGCATCAAATTCCGAAGTTCCATACAATTATATATCTCTATAATTTTATTTTACCTAAAAGGGTATTTTTTTATATGCTAGCCACTGATAAAATTGAGTAATTTTAATGATTGTCTCCTTTAATTGTGTTTTACTTCCGGTTAGTTTATTTTTTCTGTACTATTCTGACCAAATGCACAAGTGTTGAGGTGGACTGCAAAATTCGACGCGTATATATTTGTGAATATTTGTATGTACTCGCATTTTGCGTATACTTTTCTGTGTGTATATATAGATATTTTCATTTATTTCACTCAGTATGTCTTGCTGAAGAAGGAAAAGTTACCTAACTAATCCAGAAATTGATCAGTTGAAAACTATCTGAATTATTTTATGAATTTTTAGTCAGTCTGCTTTCCCGTTTTCAACCTGTGTAAAATATGTGTGGAATAAATATCTGAAGAGGTTGGACGTATTCGGCATCTTCTTTCAGCATATAGGCATGATAGCTTGTGTGCCCTTAAGTATAATTGTACCCTATATAGTTATATATCTCTAAAAATATATTTTACCTAAAAGGTCTTTTATATGCTGGCGACTGATAAAATTCTTTAATTTCAATGATTCTATCCTTTAATTATGTTATATATAGTAATGGATATATTGATAATATACTCTGCTATTATATATAGTGCAAGCATTATCTGATACAGAATTTAAAATGGATAAATATTCACCAGGCTGAGTCGAAAGTGTTTTTCCTATTACAATCTATAATAAATAGTTCAAACTAATTATATAGAAAAAGTTAAGGCGGTGAGCTGGCAGAAACGTTAGCGCCGGACGAAATGCTTAGTGGTATTTCGTCTCTCGTTACGTTCTGAATTCAAATTCCGCCGAGGTCGACTTTGCTTTTCGTCTTTTCGGGGTCGATAAATAAAGTACCAATTTTGCACTGGGGCCGATGTAATCGACTTAGTCCCTTTGTCTATCATTGTTTGTCCCCTCTGTGTTTAATCCCTTGTGGGCAGTAAAGAAATATATATAGAAAAAGTGTTTATTTGTCAAAATATATATATCGTCATATCGTCATATTGTAATGTCTATTGACATCGTTGTACCCGAAGATCACTTCCACGGTTACACCGTTTGGTTGGCTTAGTGGTAAAATACTCCCTGCACTCGCCTTTTCAACCTCATCCGCATTGTCGAAACAGTGTCTGTACAGGAAATGAACCATAGATCGGACAAGTTAGTAATCTCATTGTGAAATATCTGGACTATAAGCAGGATGAAGCAGCATTTCCTGCCACATCATAATACAAATATAGATCTAGAAAATTGGGGATAAAAAAAGAATTAAGAATATAAACGTAGGCTTGTGCAAGAGCTGACACAGAATAAGTAACAGGTTAAAAAAACTAGGCAGTGGGCGGGGGGCGTGTCGTATGATTAAAAGTCTTCGTGGAGTACTAACTCTCCCCTCACACACACACACACATATATATATAATATATATATATATATATATATACACATACGTAAGTCTTAGATACCTTTCACTTATACAAACACACATACGTGTTTTTGTATGTATGTATGTATGCATGTATGTATGTATGTATGTATGTATGTATCTATCTATCTATCTATCTATCTATCTATCTATCTATCTATCTATCTATCTATCTATCTATCTATCTATCTATCTATCTATCTATCTATCTATCTATCTATCTATATCTATCTATCTATCTATCTATCTATCTATCTATCTATCTATCTATCTATCTCACTCTCTCTCTCTCTCTCAAAATGTGACCTCGTGTGTACCGTTGGCGATTTTTTTCCTCTGTCTTCCCTTCTCTGGATCTTTCCTTCTCCTGTGTTTCCGACGAAGAGCTCCGCTCGAAACGTTAAACCCTCTTTCTTTCCTTCTTTCCTGAGCGTCCAATAATACTATACTTGTTCCACGTCCTCGCGTTGTTGTGTTTTTTGTGCTTTCTTGTTTGGATTAATTTTATATATATATATATATATATATGTATATATAAAACTGAGAATGTCTATCTGTGTGTCCATATGTGTGCATCGCTAAAACTCGAGAATTACCCAACCGATTTCATTCAAATTTTACACATGCCTTACTTAGGGTCCATGCAGTACCAGGAGCCAAGCAAAGTTTCAACGTCTTGCTTATTGCGAGCCCGGAACAATCTCTTATCCCTTACACGATTTCAGTATTACGTGTCAAAAGTGAAACAATAAAATCTCTATTGTAATGTGAGGTAATACTTTCAGTTTTAATAGATTTCACTATATATATATATTGTGTATATATATATATATAAGGAAGACCAGCAGTCGCCCATGCATATCGGTCTCTCCTCTCCACGCCACGGATGTTATCTAAAGGAAAGGCAAACGCCTATACATCTTGGCACTAGTGACATCGCAACTGGACTGGACGAACTTGAAATAAAATAACACAATTCAGAACCCGGTCTGAGAATCGAACTTGCTACCTCGTCTGTTTTAGTAGGTTTGTATGCGTATGTGTGTATATTATATGTATATATATATATATATATATATTATATATATATATATATATATATATATATATATATATACTTTGATACTTTGATACTTTGATAGGTTTCGGCCATTATTGGCCCAGGCCATGTCTAACTTAATAGCACAACCTGGTGAAGTCTTTCAAGTCAGAATTTGGGCACTATGGCCCACTCAAGTAGAGAGTTATTGTTTACAGAGACATATCCGGGTGTAGGGGGTTTATCCGGGATTTCTTGAAGGAATCTGTCCAAAGACTTCTTGAACCCTATAGGGTCAGTTTCTGTTTTAATGTGTTTTGGTGTAATGTTAAAGAGAGCAGGGCCAATTGAGGTGAAATAATTGTGCCGTATTGTTGTTATGAGATGAGAGTGCGATTTTTGTTTTGGGCGGATGGCACGGGGCCCAAGCCTTGGATGTACCCTGAAGGTGATGCCAACATCATTGGGCAATGCTGATGGGATATTTTCCACATCATGCAGATGATGTAGCGCTCACGACGACGTTGGAGAGAATAAAGTTTTAGCTTTTCTAGTCGACCCCAATAGTCGAGGCCTGTCATGCCATCTATCTTTTTTGTGATTGCCCTTTGAGGTGCTTCAACTTTTATTGTGTGGGGAGACCACAGTGGACAACAGTATTCAAGGTGGGGTCGGGCAAAAGTGGAGAAGAGAAGGATAATGGTGTGGATATCTCTCGACTGGAAAGTTCTGAGAATCCAGGAACACATTCTGCGGGCCATGTCAACTTTGGTGTTTATATGAGTGGCCCAGCTTATGTTGTTGTCCACAATTACTCCCAAGTCTCTGATGTTGTTGGACGCTGCGAGAGTTTCACCTGAAGGAAGGGAGTATGGGAGTTTCAGGGCATCCTCTTTTCCAAAGTGGATTAACTCAAATTTATCCTCGTTCAGCAGCATATTGTTTTTTTCTGCCCATTGGATAACAGCCAGTAGATCTGACTGAAGGCATGTCCGGTCACTCGCCTCATTTATGACCTTCTGTAGCTTGGAATCATCTGCAAAAATTTTATGTTGCTGTGCTTGATGATGTCATTAATGTCATTAATGTAAATGATGAAAAGAAGTGGGCCCAGCACAGTGCCTTGCGGAACGCCACTACTGACTTTGGCTGGGCTTCATTTTACCCCTTCAACTACAACATGGTGAGATCTGTCTGTCAGGAAACACTTGATCCATTTCAGTAACTTTCCAGAGACACCAATGTTGGATAGTTTTTTCAATAGGATCTTGTGATCGACCCTGTCGAAGGCCTTACTGAAATCAAGGTAGATGACATCGGTGTTGGAGCCCTCTCCCAAAGCTCTCAAAATGTCCTCAAAGTGATGCAGGAGCTGCGTTAGGCAGTCCCTTCCATTACGGAACCCATGTTGGTTGGAGATCAGCCGTCTGTTGCTTTCCAGAAATTGGGTTATTCGAGATCTCACCACCCTCTCAAATACCTTGATGATATGAGAGGTGAGTGAGATCGGGCGATATATATATATATGTACTTATGCATGTGTATGTGTGCATGTGTGTATGGTATGAACTTAGTAAGGTGCACTCAAAATGCTTAGTAAATATATAGTTAGAAAATTTGCTAGTCCTCCATCATTTGCTGAAGAAATGTTCACCGCGTGGTACATTTCTATTCATATGTCACTTAATATAACACTGCAACACGATCATCGTCTTTTAAATTTAAGGTTATCTATTCCTGTTTGGTTAACATCGCCTCTCCAATGATACACTACAACCGAAAACGCTTACCCACACAGTACCCATCCAAATTGCTACCTTGTAACTGTCTAAATGTCTCTATTTAACCACTCTGGAAATCATTCTCTCCATAGTGGATGATATATCGAGCATTCATCATCCTGTATTGAAAAGAATTTGAAAAGACTGTATTGAAAGAAATCTCAAGAGATACGGCGAGAAAACTTTAAAAAAAAAATACTACCAGCGTCTTCATCATTGCGGAGAAACTACACGTGCCCGCTGAAATACTTCTAAAAAATGTTCAATCTAGGATCTGAAGTTCCAATATGTTAAATCAGTAGTCATAGCACTTAACCGTCTGTCAGATATGTTTCTTTATTACCCACAAGGGGCTAAACATAGAGGGGATAAACAAAAGACAGACAAACGAATTAAGTCGATTACATCGATTCCAGTGCGTAACTGGTACTTATTTAATCGATCCCGAAAGGATGAAAGGCAAAGTCGACCTCGGCGGAATTTGAACTCAGAACGTAACAGTAGACGAAATACGGCTACGCATTTCGCCCGGCGTGCTAACGATTCTGCCAGCTCGCCATTATCCAATTGCTGTCAGTAGAAGATATTCTTCTAGGATAATTTCCAAACGTCTGAAAAACCAAAAGTAATCGATATAAGTCCATAGCAATCGGTTCTGTCGAATATCGCCGACTAAGGTTTGATGATCGTAGTCCTCAAATGAGGATTTTCCTTGATATTGTAGTTCTGCCAGCTACACCCTGACTTGGCAACTTATTTTATCCCATTACTCAACTCGACAGAGCAGACCCGCTGAGGTCATCGAAGAATGGCTTTATTACTCATATATTGACCGACTTACCACAGTATACCTCATGTATCCAAGTAACTATGCAAAAAATAACTGACACGCGAGAAATGTAAACTTGTACATCATCTTGTATCGAGAGCTAATTTCTCTTTCTAAGCATGCAGTCACACATACATTCATGAATATCATAATAGCATACATATACTATTTTGTACGTATGTAGGCGGCGAGCTGGCAGAAACGTTAGCACGCCGGGCGAAATGCGTAGCAGTATTTCGTCTGCCGTTACGTTTTGAGTTCAAATTCCGCCGAGGTCGACTTTGCCTTTCATCCTTTCGGGGTCAATAAATTAAGTACCAGTTAGGCACTTGGGTCGATGTAATCGACTTAATACCTATGTCTGTCCTTGTTTGTCCCCTCTGTGTTTAGCCCCTTGTGGGCAATAAAGAAATATATATTAGTTTGTACGTATGTATATGCGTGTGTATTGTGCGAATGTATATGTTCATGCATGTGTGTATGTGTTTTTAGTTTGAACAATTTCTTAAACTTTTCACTTTGCTGATTTTCTGGTATGCCCTCTAGAGTATGTTGGGTATAACTCTCGACAAACCGAAGTAACTACTATCTTTAAAGCTGGACTTACACGTCATTCTCAGTGCCAGATATCACATCTCATATTTGGTCTTGTAGCTAATGAAAGCTCATCTCTTATAGAGACGTAACTGCAATACTGCTCTCCACTTGTATTCATCAAAACTAAGAGCCTTGATTTTTGAACATGTGATTATCCCTAAATATGCTGTATAACAACATGCTTCCTTCATACGTATGAAATTCGTAAAAAGAGATAAGCTTTCATACCTATTTCTTTACTACCCACAAGGGACTAAACACAGAGAGGACAAACAAGGACAGACAAACGGATTAAGTCGATTACATCGACCCCAGTGCATAACTGGTACTTAATTTCTACTCTAGATACAAGGTTCGAAATCTTTCTGGCGATGGGAGTGGGAAGTCGATTAGATCGACCACAGCACGCAACTAGTACTTCAATTTATCGACCCCGAAAGGATGAAAGGCAAAGTCGACCTCGGCGAAATTTGAACTCAGAACGTAACGGCAGACGAAATACGGCTACGCATTTCGCCCGGCGTGCTAACGGTTGTGTCAACGTTTCCGCTTTAAGTCATTATGTCTTTACTTCAGCTACTTTACATTCAAGTCAGCATTATCTAAAGTGTCCTTTAGCTTTTAAAACTTGAAGAGTGAGATCTGAGACTGATTTGTCTGCTATTACAAGCACCTTGATGAAGTATGTAGATATACATCAGCTGGGTCTTTTAAATTCTTCTTTTTTGGTGATTTAGGCCATCATTGCAATTCTCGGAACTTACATGTTTTTCTTTGTTTTTTAATCGTATCAGTCTATTGGTTGTCATTATTTAACTCTTAACCAATCCTGATTGAGCAAACCTAAGATCAAATATTATTTCATCTATTAATAAAAAAAAACATGATATATCTTGAACAAAATTACACAGCATACTCTATTTAAAGCAGAATAATGAGATTTGGCAGTTAAGTGTAACAAATGATTTGTTGGCTTTGTGAAGGCTAAAAGCACAGGTCCCTTCAAACTTCACTAATACTTCTTTTAAGCTAAAGGGACACATAGACTTACATCAATCGAAGGCTTTTTGACATGTATATATCATTGGAACTTAAATTACTAATCATTTCTACTATAGGTACATGGTTGAAATTATGGGGGAAGAGTAGATGGATTACATCGACTCCAGTGCTCGACTGGTACTAATTTTTTTGACCACTCTGGTGACCATGCTGATGGCGCCAAAAGTAATTTTTCTTTAAAGCATTGTACTGGGGTGTGGTACCGAAGGCCTTTGTAGTTTAGCCGAGATTTATAAGATCGGCCCGGTCAAGCGTTCCTCTTTAATACTTGCAGGTTCCAAGAAAACAACTTATACAGCAGGGAATGAATGCTAGAAGGTAGAGGTTCTGGTAAGAAAGTACTGGACATAATTGTTAGTGCAGACCTTGTGGTGGACATAATATCGATGACGAGGGGGAGAGAAAGATGCTTGAATCAGGAGTGCTTCAGTGGAAATGTTGCGAAACCAGCCAATTCCGATGAAAGGAATTCACTGTAGTAGCTGTAGAAAGTGGAGGCATATGGCCTAGTGGCTAGAGCACCGGGCTCGCGGTCGAGGGAACGTAAGTTCGAATCTCAGACAGGGCGATGTGTGTGTTTATGAGCGAAACACCTAAGCTCCACGCGGCTCCGGCAGAAGGTAATGGCGAACTTCTGCTGATTCTTTCGCTACAACTTTCTCTCACTCTTTCCTCCTGCAGCTAGCAGCTCACCTGCGACGGACCGGCGTCCCGTGCAGGTGGGGAACCTATACGCCAAGGAAACCGGGAAACCGGCCCTTATGAGCCAGGCGTGGCTTGAGAAGGAACAAACAAGCTGTAGAAAAGGCAGAGTAAAGAAACGGCAGGCAGCAAAGTTGCTTATTGGTACGTTTCAACTGGTAAGCAACTTTATTCAATTCCTTGAGTGGTTCTTCTTTGGATGTAGTCTAGGATATCCGCAATCTGAAGAATTCTGAGCATAGCATCTCGTCTTTTTGAAGGTATTGAAAACAAATAAACATGTCACCTTTTTGACTTAAGACGCTGCTGAGATTTGATGGAGATTTGGCTGCTATTTGTAGCAGGTCATTCGACCATGAAGTGATTACTCTCGTTGGCTGTCTATGATATATTTATGGTCTTAGTTTGTGGTTCAGCATACACGATCCATCAACTGCGTTAGTTTTAGATGTATTATTCTTTCCGAATTAAGCCTTTTAATTAACCTGTCACAGATTAGACTCCCGCGAAAAGTAATTCATACGATATGTGAGTGAGCAATCAGTCTGCATCTTGTAATGCCATAATCATCAACAACATTATTATTATTACTATTATTATTATTATTATTATTATTATTATTATTATTATTATTATTATTATTATTATCATTAATTTTATTATTGCTCATATTGTTATTTAACTCACTAAGATATCCTATTCATATTTCAAGCATGCCAAATTAACTGCGTGTATTGATGATATGAATATAAGATGATGTCCCAGAATAAAACTTGACAGAAAATGAAGAAGAAAAAAAATATTTTTCTCGTTGACATATTTCATTGAATGTCTCCTCAAAAAGTCACCGAAGCAGAAGTTTAAATCTAGATTGAT
>NC_043002.1:6279200-6294200 GCF_006345805.1 Octopus sinensis
CAAATGGCTACTGCAAATTATATACATATATACATGCATACACACAGACACACACAAACACACACACACACCACACACACACACACACACCACACACACACACACACACATATATATATATATATTATATATATATATATAATATATATATATTTTCTTATATATATGTATATACATATATGAAAGGCAGAATTGATCACGGTTGGATTTGAACAAAGAATGCCATTTTTTACCGATCTTCTAGTGCTGCCAACCTTGATCTAGTTTGCAATAATAATAAGGATCCTTTCTAATTTAAGCACAATGCCCGAATATTTTTTCAGGAGGGTGTCGTCTATTACATGGACCCAAGTAATTGAGCGGTATTTCCTTTACGACTTTAAAGGACGAGGGGCAAAGTCTACAGCGACGGAATTTGAACTGAAAATGTAGAGAGCCTGGAAAAATAGCCCCTCAGCATTATGTCTGACGCGCGAACCATTGTGCCATTTTGGAGGGTTTTGATTCCATAATGAAGAATCTGTTTCCAACTATTTACAAAAAAAAAAGAAAAAGAAAGTGTCTTTCTTGGAGTCGGTGTCATGGAAATGGTATTGTTTCATGAATGCTCAACCGGAAGACATTCATATTCCTTTCCGGTTTGACCGCATGAGATCCATTATTTTCTTTCATTCGGTTGATTTCACTGCACCACGACGTCATTAGATCAACACCACATAGTCACTAACAACAACAACAACAACACCAACACCAAGAACAGCAACAACAGTAGCAGCAGCAGCAGCAGCAGCGGAATGGATAACAATAAAATAAAATAACGAAAAACACTTACACGATCTTTATTATAAAAGCACTTTGTTATTCACTTCTACATTATACACGATCCATTCTATTTACACGTGACAGTGGTTAATAGCTAGATACTTGCTTAATTGATTGGAGCTTTAATTGTTTTTTCCACATTCCTACATTATATAGCCGTTGTTGTTCTTGATGTTGTTGTTGTCGACGTTGTTGCCGAAACATAGTTCAGCCCCTATTAATACTGAAACATCGATCATCAAAGGCACTCAAGCTGTTAACATCTTGTCATTTCATTTATAAGAGATTTCATTGTGCAATGTGCTTCCTTTATTCAACGCAGTGGTATTTTGACTGCTACATCTAGCACATCGAGTGACCACGTAGAATCTACATTCTCCTTCTCTCTCTCTCTCTCTCTCTTTCTCTGTATGAATTGTGTGGTGTGTGTGTGTACATATATATATATGAAATAGTGGCCTCAAACTTTGGCTCAAAGCAAGCAATTTCGGGGGAGATAGGTCCCTCACATTGACCCCAGTGTTCAACTGGTACTTATTTTATGTTCAGCCGGTATATATTTCGATCTAGGCGAAATTTGAAAACAGATCCTAAAGACAGACGAAATGCTGCAAAGCATTTTGCCTGGCGTGTTAACGAGTCTGCGAGCTCGCCGCAAGGATGTACATATGTATAACATTAATCAAATGCTTAAAAGGCAGTCATGAATTAGGGTATCACCGTCGCGAAAAGCCTAATTTGCATACATTTTGCTTTTGCAACTCGTCATTATTTGATAAATCGTTATGTATCAAAAGTGTGGATCAAAAGAACTGAAATAAATTTAAATGTTACCAGGTCTCACCTTGGATTAGATAACAGGAAGCATAGAACAAATACATATTTTTTTCTATACTGTTTATGTTTGGGGGAAAAAGAGAGAGGAACCTCCTGACGGACTGTCTATGTTTGTATATATGTTTGTGTGTGTGTGTGTGTGTGTACAAATTAACGCACACATACACACACACACACGCACACACACACACACACACACACACACACACACACACATATATATATATATATATATATATATATATATAAGCGAGAAGTTAAGGTTATAAGAGATAATGGTGTCATATATACCATTATGCCTATAAAAACGGATTTATGAACTCAATACCCATACATACCTTACATCTGTTTTCTTTCCTCCACCTCACTCTCTATTTGTATCACATCGAAACTCACTATGACTTAACTTTTCCTCTCACACCGTCTCCGATGAAGGGATATTATTATTAATTAATATCCTAGAAACAGCTGTAAGACCTTCTATCTATAAAGGCTCTAATATCTATACAGCCTTGTTTTTTTTATCTCATTACACAAAAAATTCATATATATATACACGCACAAGAGAGCATGCGAGCGGACAAAGATTGGCACACACACATATACGCATATAGAACGGTAAAGGCATGTTCCATTCTCGTTATAGAAAAATCTGAGCTTAGTAAAACAAGCCGCTACATGATTCAGTGAGGAAATACTGGGGCAGTTAGAAAGAGTAGCTACATTTTCCTCAAATCACACTCGAAACACAAATTGGATAAAGTAAGTGCTACATAATGATGGCTAGCTTGCTTTGATTGTAAGTTTATGCTGTATAAGTTCGATCTAAGCCTAAAAGAATATCACACTCATTCAACCGGAACACTTATCAGTTTCCCTAGTTACGGAACATGTGCAGTGCAGATGTACTGCCATGTGAACTGTATCGAATATTGAACTGTTCCAACCAGTAGCCAATTCGATAACAATGTCATCTGATCCAAAAACAAATTTAGTTTCTTCGCTCAAGTGTGGTTTCAGCATCACCCATTTCCTTACGAATTCTCATAGCATGTTTCTTGTCTGAGGATGATCCATGAGTCATACTCCTTACTATATTTCTAGAAACCAATCTCGGATGAGCTACAAATCACTTCTTAACCGTTGTTCCTTCTCATTTGACGGAACCATACAAATTAGTGCCACTCTCTAAGCACTCTTATATGACCACCACAAATTATATCACGTTGGACAGTTTAGCGTTTTATCTGAAACTCAGTGAGGAAACGAAACAGATAACGCTTAATTGAAAAAAATAATAAAGAAGATAAAAATTAAAAGGAACTCAGACTATATATATATATATATATATATATATATATATATATATAGAGAGAGAGAGAGAGAGAGAGAGAGAGAGAGAGAGAGAAGAGGAGAGAGAAGAGAGGGAGGGAGAGAGAGAGAGGAGAGAGACATTGATTTGAAGATATTTCCGGAAACACTGCCGATCATTTATCATCGATGTCAAAGTGTAATTTAGCCTGTATTTCAATAAGAAAGCACATCCGGACGAAGTTCCGAATCAGGATGAATATACTTGATCTGTTTTATTATTTCTATTAATTACTTAATATTCACTTATTCCACTGAATATATGAATTGAATACATATATCCAAATGAGTAATGCGCATGTGTTTCAGACACACAAAAATTCACATGAACATTCATACACATTAATGATAATATTTTTTCCGTCATTTTCGACAATAAGCATTCAAATGGTCTAAACATGAACAAAATACTCGCTAAATTAGCGTCCGAATGTATTTAAGAGTATTCCTCAGACATTTGTACCTATAATATAATTATCTAGCTATATCAGCAAGATGCAGTGTGGAAAGGCTGGTCTTTTAAAGTGTAGGTACAATTTATTCGACAAGCTTCCATGCAGTTTTCGTACACCTAATTTCAGTAACAAGGTTCGGATAATCTCAAAGTAATCTTAGGATAGACCATTTTTATCCAATATGGTATACAGTTGCATTAAACCTAGAGGCCTCTAAACATGGATCGAATTCCTTACCTGTCTAGCCTTGTCACCTCACATATACACGCCCACACACATACTTGAAGACGCACGACGTGAAGATACTTATGTTCTTGCATGCGTTCGTGCGCATACCTCCTTGAGAATATGCTTGTTTGCGGATAGAAATAGGATATATACAAAAATATATGCAGTATATGAGCACAATAATACACTCAAATATAAAACAGTACGTACGTCTTTGTATTTATTTTAGTATGTATGGCTATATGAGTGCAGGTATGTATATATGCATTCAAGCATGAATATATGCATATATTGCATACATGCGTATGCACACACACACAGACACACACAAACACACACATGCGCATGCACACGTGCTTAACTATTGAAATCAATTTTAAACTGCATTAAGAATGTGCGTGTCAGTTTGTGTACACACACACACACACACACACACACACACATATATATATATATATATATATATATATATATATATGCGGGTTTACTGAGAAACTCACGTATGTGGACGATCCCCGATCCCCCTCTCCGCACCAGAAAAAGGATTAGGAAAAGGAAAATATTCTGGTAATAAATACCCGCCTTCTTTCAACCTAGAAATTTCAACCAACGTAGCTAGGGGCTTCTTGTCGTTAATTAAGAAACACTTCTCCAGAGGCTACAAACTCTTCAACTCCCATAATGTCAACGTGAGCTACTCCTGCTCAGACATTATCACATCTAACACCCCACGCATCAACAAACGTAAAAATGCACCCGTAAAACCCCTAACCTCAACTTACAATTGCCAAAACCCCACCACCTGCCCTCTAGAAGGATCCTGCTTCTTAAGAGCCGTAGTATACGGAACCACTCTTACACCATCCGATGGCATCATTAGGCAATATACAGGTACGACAGCCAATGACTTCAAGGGAAGATACTCCCAGCATATGCACTCGATCAGATCGTTTTCTCAGGAGACTTCGTGACCTCCAAGACGAAACACCCAGCATCAATTAGGCTATTGTCGACAGACCGTAATAATATTCACCTGGCGCCCCTAATTGACAGCTGTACCTTCACAAAAAAAAACTGCATATCCTTCAACAACCTGCAGTGTCTATCAACAAGAAATATGATCTATCTTATTGCTGTCACCAGAGGTATGCCCATCTGGCAAATTTCAAGCTCCTACCCTCCACCACCTGCACCACGATCACCGCCACCAACCAACCCTCATGAGCAGGACCGCCAATTAACAATCCCCAACGCTTTTTATGGGCAACTACACTAAACACACGCGCGCGAGAGTACACTTTTGCATACATGTGTGCGCGCGCAAGAATAAATATATGTGTGTGTATGTGTGTGCGCGTGCATATATATATATACATAATTATATATATATGCTTGTGTTTGTGTATATATATATATATATATATATATATATATATATATATATTGGCCTGCTCGCTTACCCAGCGGGGTGGCGTCATTTGAAGGCTAAAGCAATGCGAAGCGCATTGTTACCAGCGATGTGTAGAAACATCTGATAGCCTGGTCGGTCACGGAGATCACGGTGATATATATATATATATATACAGACACTCACACACACATATATGGTATTTTTATATAAGCTTAAAGTTTATAGCGATCACTGTGCAATGACTAAGGAAAGTAGTCTAATAAAGGGACATATAACGATAGGAAGGCCTTCTTTTTTCTATCGAGGGCTTATATGCCCCTTTATTAGACTATTTTCCTTAATCATTGCACGGCGATCGCCATGAGCTTTAAGCTTATAAAGAAATACCATTGTTATTATTTACAGGATTGCAAAACGCGCCACGAAAAACCATTCACACCGAAACACATATATGCACATGCATGTGTATATGTGTGTATACGTGCGCGTGTGTGCATGCGCGCGTGGACACCCTGGTGCGCCTATATTCGTTTATATATGTGTGTGTCTGTATGTGTTTGAGGGCGCGTGTGTGTGCACACCCATGCAAACATCTGCACACTGGCATAAATAAGGACATACACGCAAAACCACATGAGCACATTAACCCACGCACATATATACGTATATACTTGCACATACCGCTCCTTTCTACTTCTTCCTCTCCAACCACGCGACCGATTTCCTATTCACTACGCGGTCGATTTCCTGTTCATCATGCGGTATTTTCCAAGTAACTGTTATCACTAGTGTACTAACATCAAATTGCGACACCGCGTGACCTTTCCCGACTAATCGCTGCCCAACTTACGGTAATCAACTTCGTTCATTCAGATTCAAAATGGCTGAAAATTAGCATGTCGCTTGAAACTCGGAGTACCAACGAATTTGAATCAATCTGTTTTGATCCATATGTTTATATATATAAAGCTATAAATTAGGGTATCTGAGAGATACCACCATGCTGAAATAGCAGTCAAAACCCTTTATAGTTTAATTTATAGTTTTAAATAATTATTACCTTTGTATGGTATTTATTCCCATGCTGGGCACTTGATAAGATCGATTTATCCTTATCTATAAATTTATTTATTTAGATATATATATGTGTATATATATATATATATATATATATATGTATATATGCGTATATGTGGGTGGGTGTGCGTGTATGTGTGTGCGCGAGTGCGTGTGTGTGTGAGAGAGAGAGAGCATGTCTTTGTTTATACAGACAATATTACATTATATATAAAGGTGTTGAGCTGTCGGAATCGTGAGCAGACCGGTTAAAATGCTTAGCGGCGTTTCGTCCGTGTTTACCCTCTGAATCCCACCGAGGTCAACTTTGCTTTCCATCATTTCGGGATGAAAGTATTATTTGAGCACTGAGATCTATGCAATCAACGCAACCCACCTCCGAAATTGCTGGCCTTGTGCCAATATTTGAAACCAGTTATTTAATGTGTATTGAGCCTCCTGTTCTCCATAAGTTTTTTTTATTTAAATAGCTTCTTTTGTCGAACTGCTGCTCTTCGGAGCTCACTCCCATCGTCTTGTTTTCCTCTGTTCTTTGAGAATTCAGCCGTTTAAGCTTTCTGTGAATCAGTATCTTTTGAATTAGTAGCCCCCACTCATTCTTTTCTTTGTAGTCCCTTCCGCTACAGCGGCATCAAGTCATGTTTGAAACAAAACGTCTAAAGCACAAGAAAAAGAAAAAAATGAAAGAAATTCATATACTTATACATCATCACAAAACATACCTCTCGAAATGAACTCATCACACCTGTTTCTTTACTACCCACAAGGAGCTAAACATAGAGGGGACAAACAAGGACATACAAACGGATTAAGTCGATTACATCGACCCCAGTGTGTAACTGGTACTTAATTTATCGATCCCGAAAGGATGAAAGGCAAAGTCGACCTCGGCGGAATTTGAACTCGGAACGTAACGGCAGACGAAATACGGCTACGCATTTCGCCCGGCGTGCTAACGTTTCTGCCAGCTCGCCGCCTTTTAATGAACTTATCAATCGTCAAACTGAAGCAAAACTTGTGTCGTATCTTTGAAACACCAGTGATTGGTTTACTACATTTTCACCGGAATGAGGGAAAAGTTTGTAGCTCTACAACTTGAGTCGCACAAATAAGCGAGATTTTGGGAGACAACGATTTAGCAATTTTTCACCATACATGTGTGTCTTTAGCTGATACACACACACACACACACACACACACACACACACACCACACACACATATACATATATACATGCATACGTGTGTATCATTGAAATTCTGTAATCTTGTTCAAACAATAGTTTTTACAAACACAATACGATTAAAAATTCTCGACCTGTTGACCAAAAGCATACCAGATATACTTGATAGAAGTAAGTCTTTAAGTAGATTAAAATCTAAATTAAAAATAAAGAAACCAATTAAAAATACGCACAATTCATCATAAAAAAGAACAGTAGTAAAATATTTCCACCTGACAAAGAATATAACCAGCGAAGCGGCAGAAAAATAACAACCAACCAGCAAACAGAAGAAGTGAACCGGTGAGCAGACACACACCTGAGGCACCCGCATCAAGGAATACAAATATACCACGAGAACCGGTTGAAACGGTTCTCGACTGAAGATTACGTTGACATGAAACTCGAGTTGCGAGATATGCATTCAGTTTCAATAAACTATACATACATAGACGAACGCATGTATGCATACATATATATACTATAGGCAACCTATTTTGGGAGACGACGATTTAGCAATTTTTCACCATACATGTGTGTCTTTAGCTGATACACACACACACACACACACACACGAACACACACACACATACATATACATATACACATGCATACGTGCGTATCATTGAAATTCTGTAATCTTGTTCAAACAATAGTTTTTACAAGCACAATACGATTAAAAATTCTCGACCAGTTGACCAAAAGCATACCAAATATACTTGATAGAAGTAAGTCTTTATGCCCCAGGCAATTCGAAGTTATGGTAAAGAAAAGTTGGCCAAAGTGCTGCGCAGGTAGAACGAACAAGAAACCACCGCTTTTGTGAAACGAACTGTTTGATAACACCCACGCCTATGCCTTCTCGAGTGTGTTTAAGTTTGTGGAAATTGTTGCTGTTGTATATCAATCTTCCATATCACTTCCAAGTTACTATTCATCTAATTGGCAAAGATTCCCACACAAATATAATTCAATGATTGTAAATTAATATAAATGCACATTCCAACTTGTAGGACATAGAGTTGACCATAGGTCTTTTCAAATTTGCCTTGGAATGCATATTTTCGATGGGTCAAATATCATGCGACTTTTAGTGCTATTTTCTCTAAACAGAAATCGCATGAATGCTGCATTTGTGAGAGAGTCAAAATTCCAGGATTAAGTGGATACTGTCAGCATGTTTTAAAGCAATTATCCAAAATTTTGGGAATTTATGAGTATTTTTGATATTAATAAACCTGGACGATAACTGCACACACCTAGCAGTAAATATGTGTGTAAATGTATGGATATGAACATACATATATACATATACATATAAGTGTATTATATACATATATGCATATATATATATATATATATATATATATATATATAATATATATATATATATATATATATTATATAAATATATATATATATATATATATATTATATATATGTGTATATATATATATACATATATATATATATATATATATATATATATATATAATAGAGAGAGAGAGAGAGAGAGAGAGACAGAACATATAGATAGATAGATAGATAGATAGATAGATAGATAGATAGATAGATAGATAGATAGATACATACATACATACATACATACAACATACATACGTACGTACGTACATACATACATGCATACGTACATCATTCATACCTGAGTGTATATATCTCTGTATTTTTCTCATTCTTTTCTGTCCCACTCTTGGTCTCTTGCTCTTTGTGTATGTGTATGTGTGCGTGTATATCATGTATATGTGTGTGTGTGTGTCCGTGTTGATATATAATACACACACATACACACATGCACACACACACACACACGCGTATGATAAAATAGAAGGTATATATACTTTATATATTTACGTATGAGTTGCGTACTTGTATGAATTTGCTTGGGTTTGCTTTGCGCACTTTGTGTGTCTTTTATACATGTGATGTGTGGGTTTTGATGTGACTTGATATTGAAGTGATGTTATACGAGATGAGAATGTTCTTGTAGACCAAAGACGAAGAACTCACGCTACCAACAATTTTGCTGAACTTGACTGCTATATTTATTTCCTTAGAATATCTTTTTCAACGGCAGTAGAAAACCGGTGCTCGTTGATGCGGTCCAACTTTATGTAGCGCATCGAAGAGCAACAATTCCTGCCACCAACCCAAAGACATACATTCCGTCCAAATTCTGAATTCGCTGGCAAAACAAACAAAAACAAAATCAGAAAAAAATTCAAATAAAGCCGCCATTTTAGTTTTATTCGTTTTTGTTTGTGTGTGTATGTTTTTTTAGTTTTTTTTGTCAAGGATTGTGCTAAACAGAGAGAATAAAAAAACGGAAAGAAGAGACGGAAGAGATAACTGATGATTATAGTAATAAAGACCCATGTGTACGATACATACCTACCTAGAAACAACAGAAATACAACGAAGCACATTCACACAGACACCACACACACATATACATGTACACAGGCAAATAGAGAAATACACACATAAGCAAACAGGCAGGTACACTCACCCTCAAACAATACGCATACAGGGGGGAAAAAAGTAAAACATAAACAAAAATGAAAAGCCACAATACAATCAACAAATTCTTAAACAAACATATATTCTCTGTAGAGAGATATAACATAACCTTAGCGATATACTAGGAACCGAGTAAAAAAAAAAATAAATAAATATTATTTGCAGAAGAATACCAATATATATATATGTATATATATATATATATATGTATATATATATATATATGTAGATGTATATATAATATATATATATGTATGTATATATATGTATATATATGTGTGTGTGTGTGTGTGTGTGTGTGTGTGTGTGTGTGTGTGTGTGCATAACAAGTAAAAAAGAAGGCAACGGCAAAATATAAAATTATAAGTAAAGGAAAATAAAGAGAAGAAAAGAATTTTCGATAGTAATATTAACGGTGAACGGATGCTCACAAGGTCAGCTACATTAGCAACAGCTACAATTTCATTTTGTATGGAAGCACACATACGCACGCGCGCTACGTGCAAACACATACACACAGACACACACACACACATAGACGGACACGCACACGCACAGGCAGACACACACCCACACATGCAGAAACACACGCAGAGACACGAGCACAGATACCCGCATGTATACAGTCACTGTCCTACGTCTGTGTGTGTGTGTGCGCGAGTGTGTGCGATTCAGATATATATACATATATATATGTATAAAATATACATATGTTTATATATATATATACATATATATATATAATATATATATATATATATATAGACATATAAATGTATGTACATACATAGATGTACATATTAGATGTACATACAATTTATATATATCTATATATTATATATATATTATATAGGCATATAAATGTATGTACATCTTACACATCTACACATATCCATCTGTCTTTCCAAATATATATATATATTATATATACAGTTGTTGTTTATTATCTTCTTACAACACGACCAGATGTACCGACTCTTTTGAGTAGACGTGTGTTGCCCCATCTGGCCATGCGCTAGTCAGTTTTCCATATTGCAGATTACCAAGTTTACCAGTTCGGAATCTAATATCACCCTCCGTATTCACACACGCGCGCGCACACACACACCACACACACACACACACACACACACACACACACACACACACACACACACACACACACACACACACACACACATACACGCACACACTGAAATATATATATGTGAAAAGCAGAAATAGATACGCTATATAAGACTTAGATAAGACATTATCTTACTAAGTAGATAATCTGCTGTGAGATAATCTGCTGCCATATGGACAAAGTCAGAAAGTTTAGAAAGACAAATCCAATCTCTTTATTTAAAAATTATAAATACTTCGATGTTTTTCATGTATTTAAAATAACAGTGCATCTTTAAGAGCTGCTGCTTATAAAACTAAATGGTGAATTTAATAGGGTCTATTAGCCAACAATAGCTGCACTGTTCCATCTACTTCTCACTAACAAAACCTTAGTGTGACCAGGAAATGATGTAGAATGGTAGAATCGAATCCAGATCCATGTGTTTGTAAAAAGAACATGGCCAAAAATTCCGAAGTCCCATGCATATTAGGCTTGTTATTCATGCGTATTATGATCGAAGGAAGAATTTTGTTTCATGCAGAATAATCATTACATTATAGGGATACATGTCAATCATAAATATTTGCTATTTACATAACCGTGAAAAAGAAAACAGGCATCCAAATAGCGCGGTGGTGTTGTTTAAACAATGTTTTATGTATTTAAAGAAATCAATATTTGTTTAGAAAATTATATTAGTGTCCTCAAATACAATTTAACCATTTATAATGCAAATTAAGTAACAGCTTCTGATTTCCATGTTAACAGTGCCATATGCTGAAACATTCAAGAAAATCAGAGTTTAAGGCAGCGGAGAGAGTGTTTGGATATGGGGTGAGCGGAAAATTTTCGTTGCACTTAAATGGACACGTAATCAATGCAATCAGAACGCCATGTTGAAGATTTCATAATGCGGTGAACGATCGAAGAGTAATTCAGGTAATTTTACCTGTAGTAATTAAATGGATATTTTCTTGTTTTATTGATTTCAGTGATTATGTTTTTGGCGTGCAAAGGAAATGCTGACCTCGGTATGTTTGCTGCTACTTATTTTATCAGCTTCTACTGAAAGTCAAAAATACCAACAGAAAAATGATAACACAAGGTACTTTAGATCAACGCTCCACCGTCGCTATTGCTCAACCGGTCTTACCACATGCTCAGTCGCCTTAATTCGTCCTGGAAATTACAGTTATCTGATCGTTTGTACGTCTCTATGTGCAAGTGTATGCATATGTGTGTGTGTGCGTGTGCGTGTGTGTGTGTGCGTTCGTGTGTGTGTATGTGTGTTTTGTGTGTGTGTGTGGTGTGTGTACACACAGGATGCGGGTTGTATATGAGGATAACCAGTTAAAAGATTTTTTAAAAAATTCTTTCAGATGAGATCCGTGGAGAACACAGCGTCTTAGAAACCATCCTGTGGTCTCACTATATGAGACCTACCTTTCCTGGCTGACCAACGCCTTGTGAAAAGATTTGGTTGAAGGAAACTGAAAGAAGCATGTCGTATCATATCGTATGTATGTATGTATGTATGTATGTATGTATGTATGTATGTATGTATGTCTGCTTGAATGCATGCATGCATGCATATATACAGATACGGAGAAGATCGGTCTCATATATATATATATAGGGAGAGTTTCCGAAAAAAAACAAAAGACGAAGACAGGTGGTGTACAAAACAAACAGATGTTTTAGTATAACGCTCAGGAATAGAAAAAGTCTTTTACGTTTCGAGCCTGAGTCAAACGAACTGACCCTGAAGGCTCATTCGACGTCGCGATGGGGGGAGGGCATACGACAGCGCCGATATTTGCAACCTTATAGGGTTTTACATGCTGGACACCCTAGGTAATAAATTCCGTTCTGTCCACTTCAGCTTATATAGAGATGACACCTCAATCATCTCCAGACGTGCTAACGGCCATAATTTAGATAGGCTTAAAAACACACCCTAAACGACCACGGCCTTAAAATCACCATTGAATCTAACCTCACCGTAGTGAACTTCTTAGATGTCACGCTTGATCTAGATAGTGGTACTTACAGACCATACCGTAAACCGAATGATAGGCTACAGTACATTAATACAGCCTCCTGCCACCCACCCATAGTGTTCAAAAATCTAATGCAAGGTGTCAGTAAACGGATTCCGATCTTATCTTCAAAGCAAAAGAGGAGAGTCCCCCTCTCCCATCACCGACAGCACAGCCCAACAACGACATTAGCGTACAGTAACAACAACAACTGCTACGAAGAGAACAAGGAGAACAGAGGTACCAGCACCAACAGCAGTAGCAACAACAGTGTCAGAACAAACATATGTATCTGCGCTGCCAGGACAACAGCAGCAGACATACCAACATCAGCAACTACGGCAAGATCAGGAACAGCAACAACGACAACCACGACAACAGAACCAAAACCCCAAATCCAGAAGAATCTCTAACCTACTTTTGTCTCTGATCACTACCACAAATACAAACAAACACATGAACACACACAAAAGCATGATTGTGCCCCCACCCCATCCCCATTGGATCTTTTCGACGTGGAAATCTCATCTTTCAGGTTGAAGGGACAACCGAGTTCTCCTTTATCCCACAAAACATTGAAGCAAAGATAGATAGATAGATAGATAGATAGATAGATAGATAGATAGATAGATAGATAGATAGATAGATAGATAGATAGATAGATAGATAGAAAGATAGATAGATAGATAGAAAGATAGATAGATAGATAGATAGATAGATAGATAGATAGATAGTAAGAGAGAGACTGAAAGAGAAGGGAGAGAGAGTGTGTGAGAGAGAGAGAGAGAGAGAGAGAGAGAAAGAGGTTTTCAGGTCAAGCAATTTCGAAGTGCGATGACATTTGAAAATAATAAGGCTGTAAGTGGAAACATATTGTGGGATAATTTTCTCAATGACATAAGAATCTTCTGCACAAGGAAAGGCTGTAGGTTCCTACAAGATTTTCCAATAGGAAAGCCAAAGTATCACTCTGTCTTTGGAACCACCAAATGTGTAAGTTATCCGTTTCCTTAGCTCGTCTTTCTTTTCTCTTAGTTTTGATAGTGTGGTGTATAAATGTACATCACTTGAGATCACACTGGAAGCAGGATCGTCTGCTCAGTAACTTCAGGTTGCTAGTTTTGGCTGTGATACTCATCGGCGACATCAGGATTTCCGACACACGACCATTAGTGTCCATGTTTGGTAACTCTGAGATCTTCGTATATCTTATAAGGCCGTTGATAGCGATGCTATTATGTCAAAAAAGGCTGAAGGAGAAGATGCAGTCTATTATTCAGAAACTGGATGGTAAAACAATGGTCCTGGTGTAAATAGCAGCAAGGACATTGCCTTTACTCTCGTCACCGTATATGATCCAGCTGGAACAAGGCTATCGGATTTCTTCAGACATATGTAGGTTTACCTGGGAACATTTCGCTCTTTAGAGCTGGTGAGTAATTGGAACGTCACATTGGAAGAACGTCTGGAAAATGTGGGGCTAGCTGATGGAAGAGGAGGTGTAAAAGGCTCACAAATTAACTCATTTGTTTCCAACTGGCTGTCAGATACCGACGGGATTTCTCGAATGCATCATTGTAAATTTGGGCAAATGCATCGTGTGATCTACATCGCATCTAGATACAGTATTCTGTAGACCAGTAGATATGTATAGCACAGATTTTCAACAATTAATATTGGTCGGTTAGACAGAATACAATTAGTGATCTCTTCGGTCAACCTAGACAGACTACATAAACAGGGATTGCAAACTGGACGCATCTTTCCCAGAACGCAAAGAATAAAGAGACTGGAATAGAGAACTTGTTAAAATGTAGTTGATATGTGCAATCGCCAACGATCGACTGTGCTTGTCCCTGAAAAAAGCTATTATATCAGAGACGATATGGTTT
>NC_043002.1:6299200-6311700 GCF_006345805.1 Octopus sinensis
TCATTGGTAAGCTTGAGTAAAATAGCAATAATAAATAAACAACCATATAAATAAATAAATAAATAAATAAAGTAATAAGAGGAGACGGAGTGAGGGCAGAAGAGGAATGAAATAAAAAATAAAAAATAGTAAAACAAGAAAGAAAGAAGCGACATAGACCAATGATTTAAAGACAACATGAACCGAATATTATTCATAAATAATGTAACGGCTGTGCTGTATTGCAATTAAATTAAAGCAAACTAGCGATTTAAGTTACATTAACGATGATGGCTGCGCGGCTATTGGTATGGTGGCGTGTGTATATATAGTATATATATGTATATATGTAATGGTGTGGTATATATATATATATATATATATATATATATATATATATTATATATATGTGTGTGTATATATATATATATATAGTGTGTGTGTCTCTATATATATATATGTATATGTAATATATATATATATAATATAATATATATATATTATTATATGTATGCATGCATGTATGTATATGCACAGACATACAGACACACACAGACATAAACATATATATATATGTATGTATATGCACAGACATACGAACACACACAGACATAAACATATATAATATATATTACATATATATATATATATATATATATATAACATAAATATTTATATATATGTATATATATTATATATATATATGACTAGCATGATTGTATCTTAGGAGCGTCATTTTACCAACACACAGACATATACATATATACATGTATATACACGTATGTATGCACGAAGGTGTATGTGTTTGTGTGTGTGTGCTATTGCGTACATGATAATACTAGGAATAAATGAAAAGAGGATTCAATACCCTTCATAGATGTTATAGTTACAACTTACAGTATTTCTTTTCTCTCAGTTGCATGTAACTGTCCTTGGACATTGGTCAGCTGATGGATCTGATACTTCACACGGTTGCTGTTGTCAATGCCACATTTTACAATCGGGAGTGTAACCCATTGAGGTTTTGGATATACGTTCGTTTACATTTAAATCTCTCTCGATAGTTCTGTTGAAAGGGGAAAGACGGAACTTGTTCTCGTAGCGGCAGTTAGAAATATACTCTGATCTGTTTAATATGTTTTGTGAGGATGAAGCTCGACAACGACTTTTGTAGTGATTATCATTTCAACAAATGTGAATTACAGATATTAAATATATTATTAAAGTTATCAATATTGTACTCTTCTAAGTACTACATTCTTCGTGATAACACTATGTATGTATGAATATGAAACCGCTTTAGTACATGTCATAAATGGTGTAGAAATCTAATTCTGGGGTTGACACCGAATATTAGTAGAACATTAATTCAGCTTTATAAGTATTGGTCACCAGAAATTATTATTCTTTGCTATAGCAATTGTGGTCTTCGGATCTGTTACATGAGATAACAGCTGTCCATGGCATAGGCTCTGGTTTTCTTGGGGTTATTATGGGATGACCACTGCTTTCGATGATTTTCCTCCCATTTTCCACAGGCATCTGTAGTTTCAACCTGCACGTTAAACTGTTTAGAATGTCTGTATATATATATATATATATAATATATATATATATATATATATATATATATATATATATATATATTATATTATATATATATATATATATATATATGTATGTATATATATATATATGTATGTATATATATATATATATATATATATATATGTATGTGTATATATATATATATATTATATATATATGATATGTATATATATATATATATATAATAGTATGTTATATATATATATAATGTATGTATATATATATATATATGTATGTGTATATATATATATATATATAATATATGTATGTATATATATATATATATATATATATATATATATATATATATATATATATATATATATATATATATATATATATATATATATATGGAGTTTATATGGAGTTTACTTCCAACACATATTTCGAAGATATCATTGATATTATTCCAAAGAAATATTATTGGTGCATAACAATGTAATCTTCTCTTCAGGGAAGTGAAGAAATGATGGATATGTATAGTGATTTACTGAACGCTATTAATATTGTTTGAAAAAACGTTATATGAGGTAGCCTATAGAAAGAGGAGGGATAAATTAAGGAAAAGTTAAAGAAATGAGATGTATATGACTATATGTATATTAAATAAAACCTTATAAACTAGGAAAAAATGCATTTTTTAGTGAATATTAAATATAAAAAGAAAATTAATGTTTAAATTATATATAATGATATAGATTATTTATATGAACTAAAGGTATTTTGCCATTGTTTACATCGGTATGCACTCTCTATAGCCGTGTTTACTAGGGGCTTTTTAGAACAAAATAATGAAAAATAGTTCAGAATTAGAGAGAAGACATAACTCCTTGCCTTTGTCATAAGGTATGGAGATTGAGAGAATCAACCATTCTAAATGAAATTGGTCATTGCGGTCTTTTAGATCCCAAATTAATTTACTGAGCCCTGCACCGTTACGTTTATTCCTATCCCTAAATGTTGAGTAATGGATAGATATTCTTTTAGATAACTGTAAAGACGTGCAATGTAAAACTGTACTTTATTATGAGTAATAATTTTACACTGGTATATAGAATTTTTTATTTTAGAGTTACTTGACATAAACTTAATTCTGTTGGAATTGACTTCAGATACAATAACCTTGTTATTAATATTTCTAGAGGGATAGATGGTATTAGCTAAATTAATGTTAGTATTAGTAAATGTATTAATATTTAACACGTTGTTATTATGTGAAGAGATAATTTGTAAGAGATTTTTTTGTGTTGGAAAAACCAATCCTAACTCTATGTGAGTTGATAATAGAGTAATACCTAGAATTCTTTGGAAAATTCCTAATAATAGCTTCACGAAACTGCAATGGCAGATTAGATTATGGAATAATTAACCAAACTGTTTTACTACTATTTATCTTATTTTTAGTGCAATTATTTTTGAAAGCCTATGCTGAAGATTTCTAAGAAGAATGAATAAGCCCACATGATTTCAACTGACAAGAAATTTTAAGAATTTCGTAAATGTAAAAAGCATAAAAGAAAATTAATAACTATATGTTCCTAAGCATCTTTTTTCTTTTGAATTTTCAAATTTCTAATCCCCAGGAATACGATGAAGAAATGTTTATCACATGATTATCAAATGATTATTAGCTGTCCGCTAGGGGTTTCTGGTTGTGAATTCGAAATGATCCAACAAAACTTTTCACAAAATGTCAAGGCATTGTCTGTGAATGTCTTTCTCACGATGCAATGAGTGATTGCTACAATGAAATAGCAGCTGCAAACCAATCTCTGCACCCGAAAGGATATATCGGAAACAGGTTGTGGATTTCATTTCTAGATAATACTAAAATATTAGCCATTTGGGATATACATCTCGAAACCATTGGACATATCTTACAACATCCGTAAGTAAGCTTTAATCCCAGTGACCTGAAGTAATTGTAACCCAAAAGAAATCTGCACACGCACACTCTCTCTCTCTATCTCTCTCTCTCTCTCTCTCTCACGCACGTGCACATACACACACATCTGTACATTTACATACACGCACTCATGATGTGTTATGCTTTTACATCTCCCTTTCTCCTCGTAACAACTTTTTGAAACGTAGTGTGTGTTGTATGAAAGGGGATGTTGTGTCAATAAAAGTACCTTGTACATTTGGGCGGTAGTTGCGTCTGTAGAATTTCAGTGAGGAACTATCGTCAGACTGTCGATGCATCACCAATGTGAGATTTTACATTGGTGATTGGGAGGGGTTGTATAAAAGACGAATTACTTAAGGGACTTACGTCCGTTGGGAAATAAGAAGAATAGCAAAACCAGCAGACAAACACACAATAATTCTTCTTCCCAAATGACGAGTAAATTCTTGCCGCCTGTTTTCAAAAATTCTTCCCTACAAAAGAGACAAGAATACTTATACTTCTCAACTAAGACATTTTAACGCTATTTTTTTCTCCGTCGAAATTGGACGTACAAGTTGTAGGTTGTATAAATGCACGCGGTTTGATGTTGGCTTGAAAGAAGATTACTAAGCAAACTCAGATCATTACAGAGGGATTGTGGTAACCGTTAGCAGGAACAGGATTTTTGGTACGCAGTCACATGCTCATTTAAACTGCATTGAAGTGTGGTCTTCTTTCAGCTTGCTTGAATTAATTGGCGAGACAAGGCTGAATCATAAGACACGGACGAACCTCTTGGACCCGCATATTTCTGTTCAAAGAGGTGAAAGGTATCGAAGCCAGTATCTTCGGACTTTTATCTGCATATACCCCCGACTGGGACAGTGATGAAGAAAGAAAGAACAATGATGCTTTGGCATTGATTCTAGCCATTAGTGAAGATCAAATAATATTTCGGAAGATCTTCATCTCATCTCGGTATTCATTAACATCTTTCAGAAATACTTTGACCGTTTTACTTGTAACCTTATAAGGAGAATTGTGCCGCAATCCAAGCTTGTTTTAGTTACATGTAGATCAACGAAACAGTCTTGCAAGCACAAAGTAAGTGCCCGAGAATAGTTGATTTGTGGAGTGATGTCCAACAAGTGCTTTCGAATGGAGCACGGACCTGGAATAAAATAGAGATAACATAAATGGACATGAGAGAAATGACTGAAACAAGTTAAAGAGTCAAAGAGTATATGAATAGAGGATGAAAATGGTGATGACGACGAGTACGATGATATTTTTAACTGACCTCAAAGCTTTGAATCGATACTAAAAAATACAAGGTAACATCAAGAAGGTGTTTACAAAGATGCAAGTGATGGAATGGAGAAGTTACACGATGAGACTTTATACAATACTAGCAGTATCGCCTGGCCTTGCTTGGGTTTGTAAGGGAAATAACTATATAAGCATTTTTAGAGATGTAAAGTATAATAGCCATCTCAATATGGCTAACCACAAAAGGGGGTGGTGTTACTGTAGCTTTTTACGTTCTGAGATTTAATAATATATTTTAGAGAGTTACTTCCCTTATATAATAGCAAAAAAATGGGAAAAAATTATGGTAATTTTTTTTTTAAATCGTAGACTCATCGTAGACGCGCGCTAATACCCAGAAGGGCTCGATATGAATCACGACTATAAGATACCCGGTTTTGGTTAAACTGCACCACAAAATGTGGGAGGAGTTAGGAATCTAAATCGTAGGAGACAGACACACAACTTCACTTTTATATATAAAGATATAACTGGACAAATAAAAATTTACAAAACATAAAAACTTATACGGGAGTAAATATAAAGTCGCGACAAAACAAACACTAATTAACACAACATATCTATAAAAAATACAAATCTCCACTGCTGTTCATCAGGGTACTTAGTTCCCTAATAATACCTGCGGTGTGCTTCATCATAGTATTTTTCAGGGTCGGAAATTCCCAAATATTCTGTAAGGGGTTCTCGTTATATGGGGCAATAAGCGGCTACAGTAAAGTCTATCCTCAATTTGAACCATAACTCCGCTGTTTTTAAAAAATACTGTTCAAGGTGTAATCCAACATCCTTCTTGATTCGTTTATCATGTGGGTATTTCTCATGTAGATTGTATAAATATTTATTAGAATTTCGTTATTTTTGCGAATGACTGTTAGTTTTCATGGCATTTGGGTCGAGGGTGTCTTGCTCTTGCTCATCATTGGCTATCCTTTATATGATATGATAAAGATTCTTCAGCGGAGAAAGATTCTTCAAGGATGTGGTAAAATCTCATGTTTTAGCCGTCAGGTTCTTATCCGTTAGCTCATCCTTTTGAAAACGTTTCCTTTCCATCCGCATAAATGGATGGATTGGTACTGCAAGGAGGGGTTACTTCTTCATCAGATATTGTTGTTGCTGCTGTTGCTGTTGCTGTTGAGCGAACGGTCTTCGTCCCAGAGCTCGCAAGATGGTAGAAGTCCGAAACATAGTCCTTTGCCCTTCGTAAGACCCGCAGAAGAGAAAGCAGGTCAACTCCCGACACCGAGAGCATCGAAGGAGGGATGAATGCGCATTCAGGCTCAGCGGTTGCGTAGGAAGTCAGGGGACAAGAAACAGGAAGAAAGAGTGAGAGAAAGTTGGGGAAAAAGAGTACAACAGGGTCGCTACCATCCCCTGCCGGAGAGTCGTGGAGCTTTAGGTGTTTTCGCTCAATAAACACACACAACGCCCGGTCTGGGAATCGAAACCGCGATCCTCTAACCGCAAGTTCGCTGCCCTAACCACTGGGCCATTGCGCCTCAATTGTTGTTGCTGCTGTGGTAGACTCTCTTTGTCTTTGCCAAATGGAGCTGGGAAAGGCAGGGTTTCAGATTGCATAATCAGATCAAACCCGTTCGCCTGGGTCATCCTCGTCACTCTCTTCTTTCGACGAATTTGCTGGAAGGCAATACTTTCCTTTCAAGGCAATACTTCTCCTTTTGAAGTGAAACTTTAAAAATGATGCTAAAGGCTAGTTCACGGAGGGAGATGTCATCCTTCAGCACTTTCAGTCATGTTCTCCCCACAACCTCTTTCGTCAAAGCACCCAAACAAATGAGGACTATTCCTACAGAATAGTTTCGTTGCCCTGCGCACCACTTGGGTAGGCCTACCTGACAGCACTATGTCTATAAAGTTCATTTTGGATAGACAATGCTGCCTAATACCACTACTAGACAAAGGATTAGAAATTATCCGAAAGTCCTCAAGGATATACCTGCTAGATGATTTTCGTCGACACCCAATGTATCTCCGAGAGTGTCATCGCACTTCCCTATCCACTTACTCACTATTGAAAGTGGAGTGACAGCACCTGACGACACTCTAGGTCCCAGAACTCCATCTTGATCTGCACATCAAGCGCAAACCACTGGAGAAGTTGCAGCCTCACCTTATATATGTGCATCATCAGGCATGGCTTGCCTTGTCCTCAATGCAGCAGATGTTGACAATAAATGAAACACCTGAGCGTCCACTCCACAACAAGTGGATCAGACGGTCCATTTCCGTAATACTCAAGCAGGATCTAACGGTAGTAGGCATTCTCAACCTCTGCTCGACGTATTGGGTCTAGCATTCTCTGAGCCCATTCCTACGTGATACTGAACACACTGCTCGTCACACGATCTCACGTCTTCTCCTCTCTGAAATCTGGACCAAGTCAAACCTTCAGCAATTTAATAACTCTGTCCAGCGTCTCACAATGCTGTTGGATGTGATGGACCTACCTGTCCAGGTACTGCGCTGCAAACCCAATTTTTTGCTTGATTTCGTAGTCAATTACAGTAGTGTCGATCACTTTGATGTACCTGGAATCTGACACTGTGATTGTCACGCCGTCTGAAAATATCAATACACCTTTCGTGAATTAGTTCGCGTGGAATACCCTTCAAAGTCTCTATTTTCCGCAGTTGTGGCCATAGTGACAATGCACACAGAAGAGAGAACTTTGACTGATCGAAAGCGTAATACTAAATGGTTGCGATATGTGGTCATTCCCCCTTACCAACGAGCAGATTTCGCTGTATGTAGTGGCGGTTCAACCACGGAAGGCAGGGCCAGAACCGGCTTTCGCTGGGCAAACCGTCAAATAGTGGTGATCGACCTCACCGAAATGATGATTAGGAAAGGAATCTAATGTAGCGCGCTGGTGGTGAGAATGTCTGCGGACCATTTCTTGAATGCCAAATGCAAAGAATACGTTCCTTGATTTTGTGGTTTTTGATTAACCCTATTTGGAGTTTTTCTTGTATCAAGAACGGTTTATAGGAATGGATTATCACATATTTGTGTACGAAGAATTCTCTCGCTTTATGTTAACTGCCTTCGTAAAATCCCCTTAATCCCACGCCCCTCAGTCAATTAAAAGAAAATTCTATGATACTACTACTATTTGTTATTATCATTTACTTTTAATCTGCATGTTTGTTACAATCACTTGCCGAGACACAACCAGCGTCCTCGGACGAGTGAAGAACAAGACATTACAGTACGACTGAAAGCTTGGAGAGGGGAAGTGGCAGGGGCAGTAGCGAACTATCTTCATGTAATAAAAAACATATGTTTTAATTGATAGGGTTTTTCTAAGGATGTGGGTAGTACTTGTTAGCACAATCTTTTGGATTTCTATGAAACATGGGTCTCCTGGGATATTATATAGATGTTTCTGACATCCCTTTCTTATCATACCTAACAGGAACAGTTCTCGCTTTAAGATGCCACATCTTTTGTTTTTCAATTTCCAGGTGTTTATATTTACTTAATTTGTCAAATTGCTTTATAGACATATTTTTGTCAGTGAGAACACTTACATCCATTAGTCTAAAAGTATTTTCTTCTCTATTTTTAATGACCATATCTGTTTGACTAGCCTTGATTGGTCTGTTGGTGTTGACTGGAAAATCCCAGAGGAAAGCCACATTTTTTTCCTTCATATCAATAAGCAGGAGTGTTGATTTTGTAGTGTTTACATATTTTCCAATGTAAATGCTGTCCTATCCTATCGTCGCGATTTTTGTATTCGTTTGGTGTCAGCACAGAGCATCCCGAAATGAGATGGTCAATTGTTTCGTCCAATGTATCGCAGAATCAGCAGTTAGGGTCAGAACTGTTTTGAAGAACATTTAGCCTGGTAGTTTTTGGTAAGATCTGGACTCGTGCCGCTAATATTAAACCTTCAGTATCTGCTTTCAATCCAGAACTCTTCAGCCACTGATGGGTTGTTGCTTGGTCTACATCAGCATTTCGGCTTCGAAGTATGAACTGTCCATGGAGAGGCTTTTGGCTCCACCGCTCCTCGGTCTGTTTCTGCCCGCTCTTTTTGCAGTCTGTTTGATCTGTTTTGCTTTTTTCGTGGCACTGATTTCAGATTCTTCATCTAATTCAGGGTTAATGCCGAGTCCCCTTGCGAATTTGCAAGCTTCCATGACAATAGAATGTGAGGATTTGCTACTTTCGTGTTGGCACACAAGCCACAGTATCATATTATTATTATTATATTATTATTATATTATTATTATTATTATTATTATTATTATTATTATTATTATCATTATTATTATTATTATTATTATTATTATATATTATTATTATTATTATTATTATTATTATTATTATTATTATTATTATTATTATTATTATTATTATTATTATGTAAGACGTCGCACAGTATCGTGATGTTGATTGAAGAAATGTGTGTCTACCGGGTGTTTGCACTGCCTGTCAAGTCACAACAAGATCTCAGACAAAGAGTACTCCACAGTCACTCTCCTCATTGCCCATATTCATACAATTACATCTTTCAGTAATCTGTATTTCTCCTATTTTTCCCAGCTCTTTGTCATTTACCTGTGCATCTCCAGGCATGACAATATTTATGATCTTGCTTTCCTTCTTTTCTCTTCTCCACCACAACAATGTCTGGTCTCCGAGCATCGATTAGGGAGTCACATTGGATTGTAAAAATCCCACAGGATCTTATATTCATTGTTCTCAGTGGCGCCTTCAGGTTAATGTTTGTACCATTTCTGTGCTGTGCCCAGACCATATTTTCCAAACAGTCTCCAGGGAAAAAAACTTAGCTACGTTGTCGTGCCACCTTTTGTAATGCTTTGGGACCAGCTTACTACACTCAATCACAATATGTGAGATTGTTTCGTTTTTGCTGCGCAGATCCTACAAAGGGGTGATGCACTGCTCTTATCTATTTGGAACTTAGTTCGTAAGGCTTGTTCCTGAGCTCTGCATATCAATGCCTCAGTGCATCATTTCAGATCACTTTTTCTTAGACATCTCCGGGTGTTGGTCTTATCTTATTATTATCATCAATAATATTAATTCGCTAACTTTTGTTTTTTTACGTACGTACCTAGGGTCTGTGTCATACTTATTTCAAAGGAAGATGTAAAAAAATGGTTGAAGGGAAAGGTACAAATAAAAAGAGAAATAAAAGGTGTTAATACTGTTTATCAGTATTTTCAGAGTGAACTGATGTATACATACATAGATACAGACACACATTGTTAAATTAAAATCGGGAGAGAGGAAGGACAGAGAGGAAGTGAGAAAAAGAGAGAGTGAGAGAGACAGTGAGCGGTGACTGAAAGGAAGGTGGCGTTCGTTTTGTGTTTTTAAATGTTTATCAGTATTTTCAGATTAGACTGGTACATGCACTGAAAGAAAAGTAGATACATAGATCGAAAGAAAAGTAGATATATAGATATATAGATACAAAATATTGTTAAACCAAAGAAAAATAACTACAGCAAATATTGGATGCCACTTTCACGTTTCACTACAACACGATGATAAGATTAATGTGCAAGTGGCTGAATACTCCACAGACATGCATACCATTAACGTGGTTCTCAGGGAGATTCAGTCTCACACAGAATATGACAAGGCTGTCCCTTTGAATTACGGCTACAACTCATTTTAGACTGGAGCAAGATAAACCTTCAAATGGTTGGAAGAAAACGAAAAAAGATCCTATATAAGGGCAGAAAAATCTTTTTAGTCGTTAGGGTCATTATGGGTGTTAATCCGGTCCTAACAGCAGCATTTGTGGTCTAACAGATCTGGAGGCCAATCCCCCAGATGCGCAAGCTGTTGTTATTAAACTGAGCGTGAATCGAGGGCGAAGTCACTAGACGACAGGATAGCAATCATTTCATATTATCTTTCATTGCTTATACTAAATACATGGCATTTTTGGTTTATAATATGAAACATTTCCTTTTCTTTCATACTTTTTTAAAAAATGACTCTCCGTCGGTTACGACGACGAGGTTCCTGTTTATCTGATGAACGGAATAGTCTGCTCGTAAGATTAACGCGCAAATGACTGAATACTCCATAGACATGCATACCATTAACGTAGTTCTCAGGGAGATTCAGCCTCACACAGAATGTGACAAGACTGACTCCTTTCAATAACAGCTACAACTAATTTTTGCCAGCTGACAACCGGTGTTGGTGTGTTTGCATCTCCGTAACTTAGCAGTTCGGCAGAAGAGCCTGATTGAATAAGCACCAGACTCACAGGGTCGATTTCTTCGAAAAAACGGCGATGCTCCAGCATGGCTCCAATCAAATGACTACAACAAGTTACAGAATAAAAGAATACCAGAAGAACGCTCCGTACCACTAAACCAAGACGGTTCTTTGAATATGTATGATGTATTTTAAGGCTAAACTATTCTGTTTACGTTTGTATGACATACATTTTGGTTGGATTATATAGTTATCGGTTTTACACTTCTTTCTATATTCTGTAAGTGTTACAATATAAAAGCATTTCTCATGGCACGAGTACACAATTTACAGATGCTTAGATTTGTTGTATTTTCCGTGAAGTTTTCAAAAGTCTAACTCGAGCTGGCAGAAATGTTAGCACGCCGGGTGAGATGCCTCTAGCGGTATTTCGTCTGCCGTTACGTTGTGAGTTCAAATTCCGTCGAGGTCGACTTTGCCTTTCATCTTTTCGGGGTCGATAAATTAAGTAACAGTTACTCACTGGGGTCGATGTAATCGACTTAATACCTATGTCTGTCCTTGTTTGTCCCCTCTATGTTTAGCCCCTTGTGGATAATAAAGAAATAGGTATTTCGTCTGCCGTTAGGTTCTGAGTTCAAATTCCGCCGAGGTCGACTTTGCCTTTCATCTTTTCGGGGTCGATAAATTAAGTAACAGTTACTCACTGGGGTCGATGTAATCGACTTAATACCTATGTCTGTCCTTGTTTGTCCCCTCTATGTTTAGCCCCTTGTGGATAATAAAGAAATAGGTATTTCGTCTGCCGTTAGGTTCTGAGTTCAAATTCCGCCGAGGTCGACTTTGCCTTTCATCCTTTCGGGGTCGATAAATTAAGTACAAGTTGCGCACTGGGATCGATCTAATCGACTGACCCCTCCCCTAAATTTCGGGCCTTGTGCCTAGAAAAGAATCATCATCATCATCATCATCATCATTATTATTATCATTATTATTATCATTATTATATTATTATTATTATTATTATTATTATTATTATTATTATTATTATTATTATTATTATTGAAGACGGCGAGTCGACAGAATCGTTAGCACGTCGGGTGAAACACCTACCGGTATTTCGTCTGTTTTCCCATTCAAAATCCGCCTACGTCGATTTTGCGTTTCATCCTTTCGGAGTCAATAAATTAAGTACCATTTGAGCACTGGAGTCAATGTAATCGACTGATCTCTGTCTCCCACTACTTCTGTGCGGGATCAGTGATGGGCAGGACATGATGTTCGAATGCAAGTTAGTCGCATTCCGAAAATTTTTTTGTGTGGATTTTGCAGTAAAGCACACACACACACACACACACACACACACACACACACACACACACACACACATAAACAAACAAACAAACAAACAACACGCACACACACATACACACATACACATACACATTCATAACAGCGAGGG
>NC_043002.1:6316700-6321498 GCF_006345805.1 Octopus sinensis
AGTAACTCTCTAAAAATGCTTATATAGTTATTTCCCTTACAAACCCGAGCAACGCCGGGCGATACTGCTAGTATATATATAAATATATATATATGTATACATATATCTATCTATCTATCTAATTTTGTTTCTTTCTTTCTATGTATCTGTCTACCTCTCTCTCTCTCTCTCTGTATATACAGGGTTGGACAAAATAGTGGAAACACCATAAACTTTCAAACAAATTTATTTTAATATGGGGTAGAACCACTTTTGGCAGTAATTACAACTTGAATGCTACGTGGTATGGACTCGTAGAAAGTTTGAATTATTTCCAAAGGAATTTTTGTCCATTCTTCAGCCAAAACAGTCCGCTGTTCTTGTAGTGTTGATGGTGGAGGATATCGACTCCTTACTTGTTTTTCTAAAATGCACCATAAATATTCAATAATATTCAAAACTGGGGACTGTGATGGCCAGATAAGATGCTCAGCTTCACTAGAATGTTCTTCGTGCCATTCAGTAACATCTTTAACTGTGTGAATTGGTGCATTATTATCCTGAAAGATTGCGTTTCCCACTGGAAACTGTTCTGCAACCATAGGATGAATTTGTTGCTTAAATAGTCTTGACTATTAATTCTGCCATGATGTGAAACCATTGGGCCGGCGGATTTCCAAGATATTCTCGGGTAGTAGTCGGAAATAAGGTAAAGGATGACTCGTCCGAGAAAATAACATTCTTCCACTGCCCTAGGGACCAATTCTGTAGGTTTTTACTCCACTCTAAACGCTTTGCAATGTTTGTTTTCGAAATTAGTAGTTTTCTGATTTCGACCCTCCCGTGAAATCCGGCTTTGTGCAGCTCCCGGCGAACAGTTTTTTGTGGAAACTGGGTTCTCGAGGTAGTCATTAAACTCTGCAGTTTTGGTTTTCTTCCGGAGTTTTGTTTCGACAAGAAGGTTTTTTCCCACTTTCTCAAAGGCTATTATTACTTTCGAGACAGTACTTCTTGATACACCAAGCATTTAGGCTGTTTTCGTTACGCTAGCGTCTGCCATACGAGCACCAACAATTTGACCTCATCGAAAGTCCGATAGATCTGTCATTTGAATGAATTTTAATTACCTTTTTCTGAGGATATCTGAAAAGTAATTTGCGCATAACTTATTAAGCAACACTAATAATAAATTAAAAAAAACATAAAAATAAACAAGCCTTTGACGGTTTTCTAGATATTTTAAAATTATGATGTTATGCTGTTAGGTGTTTCCATTATTTTGTCCAACCCATATATATATATATATATATATATATATATAAATATATATGCGTGTGTGTGTGCGTGTGTGTGTGTATGTGTGTGTGTGTGTGTGTATGTATGTGTGTGTGTGTGTTTGTGCATGTGTGTGTAAATATGTATATATAATATAATATAAGGAGTTTTCGTCATCTAACCTTGAGCACGTAGATATATATTAAAGTAAAACTGAAGACGCAAAATACTTGGGATCGCTTGAAAAAGACATTAAATTTAGATAGGGAATATAGATACACGCGCACGCACACACACACACACACACACACACACACACACACACATTTAACAGATAAACGGCTGAACACGAAAGTGTTGAATAACTTTATTAAAAGTTTCGGTCGTGTCAAAACCCAGGGCAACTAAATTTATACAAATAGATATCTCTAATCATTTTTCTTTTCGATTGACTCAGCAAAATTACCAATTTCATGGATATTTACATTTTACAATGCATCATAAAGGGGTACCCTCAACCAGGGATGGCCTTTATAGAGGAAAACATAGAATCTTCTTAAACACAGAAAATCTCTCGTTTCTTTATAGTATTATTGTAAAGTAGTGAAATTTTTAGACGTATTACTGGTCCTAGACTCTATACTTTATCGTCGGTATTGTCCGTAGATTTGGATACAAATGAGAAATTTTCTTGATGACATGAGATAAAAATAGTAAGATATTTAAGAGTTATATTGCAAAATTTTCGTACTCCGCTATCAGGTAATATAACGGATATTATATCGTGTAATAAAGCGGGTGTTAACAATAAGAAACTTAATGCTAGTAGGAACAGTGAATGTATGTTTAATTATTCAGGCAGTTATTACCAACCTGGTTCTGTTACAAATAATACAAATTTAACAGGTACACAAAGTAGTAATGGCAATAATACAATATATCCTATTAGTAAAAACTTTCAATTTGATGAAAAAAATAAGATCACTTATAACAACAAACGAAAGATTGTGTGCAATTGTAGAAACCATGATAAATGTCCTTTGGATAACCAGCGTCTGAAGCATATTTCGTTTTTGGATTTGGTTTGCAAGATTCTTTATGTGAGTTCGTATGTTGAATCATATTCTGTTGTGTCTGGGGAAAATCATTCTCTTTTGATGCCTTATAATTTAACACACTCATCGGTAATATTTCTATTTATTTCTCTTTTATCTTTCTAAAATTTTCGTTGCGTCTTGCAACGAAAATTTTAGAAAGATGCAACGAAAATTTTTAGAAAAATAAAAAAAGAAATAAATGGAAGTTTTACCGGTGAGTGTTACATAATAAGGCACCAAAAGAGAATGACTCTCTCTAGACACAACAGAATATGCTTCAACACACAAACTCACATAAAGAATCTTGCAAACCAAATCCCAAAACGAAATATTCTTCAGACGTTGGTTATCCAAAGGACATTTATCATGGTTTCTACAATTGCACACAATTTTTCGTTTGTTGTTATAAGTGATCTTTTTTTTTTTATCAAATTGAAAGTTTTTAGTAATAAGATATATTGTATTATAGTCTGAAGAATAGTTTAATGTATAAATGCACATGTAAAACACCTAATACAGTCCATTATTATATAGGAGCGAAGCTTTCCTAATTTAAGACCTGATTATATAGCCATGTTCACTCTTTTAAATACAAAAGAAAAAACACAACACTTCACTGGCTGAGTTCATCTGAGACTTCAAAGAGAAGAATATAGTCTGCTCACTTTGATGGTCATTTATAGGTTGTGCTTTTCCATGTAGAGGCAGTGGCAATATCCGTAATTTGCGATTGTTTGATGTGATGCAATTCCTCAGTTGTAAACCTAATTTAATTAAATGGGCAAAACAAGTTATTACTACATTGATCCCACTTATTTAATAAAACTTTTTTAAAATTCCACATAAAAGACTCCAGATACCAATTTACTTTGGCTCAACTAATATTAATGCTATGGATTCTCTAAACTCCATTTCAATTTATTTCTTGTGTAAACAACCCAAAACTCATTTTCTCAACTAATGTTTAATCTAATCCTTAACTATGGCATCTAATTTAATTTCAGTTTGATCGTATAAATCCGAAACTTATCTTCAGTTGATTACAGAGATGGGCTCTCGTTTATCGTGTGCATGCATTCTAACAACTCATTATTTTAGTTCAATTCAAGTTATCCTCACTATCATTATACCTATTTCTTTTATTGCCCACCAGGGGCTAAACACAGAGGGGACAAACAAGGACAGACAAACGGATTAAGTCGATTACATCGATCTCAGTGCGTAACTAGTACTTAATTTATCGACCCCGAAAGGATGAAAGGCAAAGTCGACCTCGGCGGAATTTGAACTCAGAACTTAGCGGCAGACGAAATACTGCTAAGCGTTTCGCCCGGCATGCTAATATTTCTGCCAACTCGCCGCCTTAAATAGTTATTTCTTTACTACCCACAAGGGTCTAAACACAGAAGGGACAAGCAAGGACAGACAAACGGATTAAGTCGATTATATCGACCCCAGTGCGTAACTGGTACTTAATTTATCGAACCCGAAAGGATGAAAGGCAAAGTCGACCTCGGCGGAATTTGAACTCAGAACGTAACGGTAGACGAAATACCGCTAAGCATTTCGCCCGGCGTGCTAACGTTTCTGCCAGATCGCCGCCTTTCACTATCATTATACCGTCTCTCCATTACCGACAGTTGTGTCGTAGTAGCATAAAACTGCCATCCCATTTACAAAATTTTCGTTCTCTCCATTCCTTATATACATATACATGGAACTTGATAAGCCCTTCACTTGTCAGGGAGAGAGTCAAGGAAGATTTATACGAAATCAATGAACGTGATCAGAATTGTTCTTTATCGATATTGTGTCTCTACTGAAATGTCATGGTTGAGGTGGACACTTGCTGTTTTATTCACAACACTAATATTCTGTAACCTAACATCCTCCAATATATTTGTTGGAAATCGCAAAATAGACGTACCACAGTAACTTTAAGAGTTCTGATGAGATAGCAGGTGGGAACCTACCACCTCAGTAAGGCCATTAATTAATTATTGTTTGAATTTATATACATTTTATATCTACAAAACCTGCGTGTAAATGGATGAATGATTTCACTGACTATGAAACTTATGTAACACCATCATCTTCATTAATTTTAAAAGCCTCTTCATCCGATGACAAAAAGGATATTCGCTTGTTTATGTTACCAACTATTTCCATAAATATAGATGGCGGGTGATTGAAATGATTATTAAAATAGAAAAGCCTTTCATTAGGTTCACAATAAGACCCAAATTTGATAGATTGTAGATGTAAATTGGTATTTTAAAAAAATAACACATTTAATGTTTGTGTCAACAATTATCGTTTATCGATCAGAATACATGTTTCATAAACATTTATTATATTATTGCATTTTACTTTATTTTTCGTTTTTTAGAGAAATTATTTCGCTCGATTTGTTTTACATAATTCCAAATATATTTTCTTCATTTTTA
>NC_043002.1:6321598-6331598 GCF_006345805.1 Octopus sinensis
CAACACAAACAAACAAACCACACACACATATATATGGAAAATTTAAAAACTTCGCGATAACGAGAAATAATTCTTCTTAGAACGAGGTGGCTCACAGTAGAAAAACTATGAATATCAGCGTGTAAATATTGGCTGAAAAGCCCTTGTGTTCCGCGAGCAACCGTCGTCTTTTTCTATCGAAAGAAGTTACACGCACTCATACATGCTCGCGGGCGCGGAGTTGTGTGTGCATGTGTGTGTGAGTGTATGTGTCTGTGCGTCTCTTTGTGTGTGCATGTGCGTGTGCGTGTATGTATACATAGATATATTATACATAATATAGGATTACCATTGGAGCTATCACGATATACATAAATATACGTATTTATGTATGTATATATATATATATATATATATATGTATATATATGTATGTATATATATATGTATGTATATATATGGTATATGTATATATATATATATGTGTGTATATATATATATATATATATATATATATATATATATATATATATATATATCTCATTTCCGTATGATAAAGGTAAATCTTTCTGTCCGCTTTGTAACGATGAAATGTATTTCATTCTGTTCTCAGAGAATCCTCTTGTAAACACATTTATAGAACGTATCTATCATTGCAACCATTGGCAAAAACATACCTTTAATTCCTATAAGTGATTTCTACCATTCTATAAAATTCTACCTTTGACTGTCTTATATTTCACTTCCACTAAATACATCTACTTTTAGATAAAGCTTTTAAGTTTTATTCTAATTCACCCATCTCTCCACTATTAGTTTTCTGCTAATTTCTTTCTTTCTCCTTCACTTTCTATAATGTTATATCCATTAACGGTTAAAAAAAAAATTGCTAGCGTTCGCTTCAGCATATACGCAGTCATCACATTCTGTTAAAATCTCTTATTAATGTGTTTGGTTTCTTTCTTTCCCTGATGAGAAGATTGCATTGTTTTACACCATTTTATTCCTTCTTCAATAACACCAATGTTTTTTTTTCGAAACATATGCTGGAAGTAAAAAGTTTTGAATAACACCTGCATTTAACTCCATTATTTATTTATCTCTATTATATAAAAACATTTCACCAAAACCTGGAATTTATACCTTTATAAGTAGGCTATTAAAGGCAAGGTACTTGTGTGAATTTTTGCTACCCTGGTAACTAATTATTTTTTCCATGTTATTTGTAAACACTGAAAAAAATACACATACATTTATATATATGTACACGTGTGAAGTTTGACTGGTGACCGTCGTTGTTGCTGTCACGATCTCTGGTTGTTTTCAGCTCCAGAGGCCGAAAGAAATAGGGTTTGGTAAGAAATAGAAGAAGGGGAGAGAATCATTGAGAGATAGATTTTATTATTTTTTTTATATACTTATATTGTTATGCGAGTAGATATTTCTGTATAACTGATGCTGATTGTTTTTTTGTTTTCTTTTAATGTTTTGGTTGTCCTAGTAGCTGCAAGTAGATACAGATAAATTTATTTCGCCCTAAATTTGGGGTTTGTCAATGTCCCGCAACTTGGGATAAAACTACATGGTCATTTAAAACATTTATAAACTACATAAACGATCGAGTTATCATTTTTTTTTCAATAGTGGAGAAAAGAGGAGATAATATATATATATATATATTATGTACAGGTATTTTATATTAGAAGAAATGAGGTACTCAGAAATTCGGATGGTTTTATATTTACAGATATTTATTTGTATATTACATGTTTCTATACATCATATATAATATATCATATATTAGCGCTTGCGTCCATTCTGGTGGAGCTTTCAAAATGAACTAAGTTCTTGGGGAAAATTTGACCATTTTTATAGTGTTACTGTGTGGGTAGTGGTGGGGAGGGATATAAGATAGTACAAGAGGGTGATGAATGGGGAGAAAGTGAGAGATAGCATATGTGTGTGTGTATGTGTGTGTGTGTGTGTTTGTATCTGAAAATGGTGTTAAAGAAAAAGAATATGTATGTTATATATATATATATATATATGTGTGTGTGTGTGTATGTGTGTGTGGAGGCGCAATGGCCCAGTGGTTAGGGCAGCGGATTCACGGTTGTATGATCGCAGTTTCGATTCCCAGACCGGGCGTTGTGAGTGTTTATTGAGCGAAAACACCTAAAGCTCCTCCAGGCTCCGGCAGGGGGTGCTGGTGATCCCTGCTGTACTCTTTCGCCACAACTTTCTCTCACTCTTTCTTCTGTTGGCCTGCTCACTTAGCCAGCGGGGTGGCGTCATTTAAAAGCTAAAACAATGCGTAGCCTGGTCGGTCACGGTGATCACGGTGATATATATATATATATATATATATATAAAACTCGGTGGGAGGCATTCATGATCGACTGTTGCCATGTAGAATTCAGCAGACGTTAAAGCTCTTAACACATTCATATTTCGCATTGTGAAACGTAAAGGCTACACCAACCGGCAAGTAGCAGTCTCACAGTGCTTTGTTTGGTATTTTATTTTATCGAATCCGGAATTCAAACACAATTTATTTTCAGCAAACGTGCTAACAACTCGGCCGGCCAATCCAGCGCTCTCGATATATTATTTGCTTCTTGGCCTACACTTTTATATCTTCTTTCGATGCCGCAAATAAGAAAAGTAGAACTGATGACGACGAGATTTGAACACACAACATAAAGAGCTGCAATGAGTCGATGGTCTAACACTTGTTAATAACCACTACACACACACACACGCACACACACACACACACACACACACAAATATATATATAATATAATATACATATATATGTATATACATAATATATGCATACTATACACATGCAAATATACGTATATATGAACTTATGTGTATATATATCTGATATATATATAAGTGTGCGTGCGTTGTGTGTGGTGTATGTATATATATATATATATATATATATTATATATATTATTATATATATATATAATATATTATATATATATACATAATATATGCATACTATACACATGCAATATACATATATATGAACTTATATATATATCTATATATATATATATATATATATATGAATATTATATATATATATATGTGTGTGTGTGTGTGTATTGTAGTATGTATATATATATATATTTATACATACACATATATATATGTATGTATGTATAACCTCTATAAGCATGTTGTAAGCAGTCACATATATATGTGTTTGTGTGTATATATGTACATATACAAATATAGATGTATATATGCGCATGTACATGTGTCTGAGTATATATATATATATATATATATATATGTATATATGCACACACGCGCGCGCGCAAGGAGAGAAGGTGGGAGAGGGAACGGTACAGATTAAATATGGCTTCATATGTAGTTTGCGCGCCGTCTACTGTTGACATTGCTATTGTTTCTGCGGCTACCTTTATTGCTTATTGTCACTTAACACACATCTCGTTTGGTAAATTATTCATGCAATGTATGTTTCAACCGGGTACTTAACTCTATCCGCTTCACTCCACCTAAGCATCCATCCTTGCACACATTGGGATGTACATGTGCGTTCGTGTGTGTAGCTGTGTGCGTGTGTACGTATATATATATGTGTGTGTGTGTGTGTGTGTGTGTGTGTGTGTGTATCTGTCTTTGTGTATTTATGTAGGTAATTATCAAGAATAAATACTTCGCAATTTTAACGAAACTATTTTGTTTATGTGGAGCGATTAAGGGAGGGATTATTCATATTTTTCCGAAAAAAAGAAAATGGAAAAGAAAAAGATAAAGAAAAATATCACGTTCAGTGCAACAGGGTAAAGATATGGGAGTCAAGTCAAATGGAAACTTGATAGTGTAATCGAGCTCAATATTTAAATATACATGATATATACCAACCCTCTCAGCTGGTAATGAAGACAGAGTGCCCGTTGGCTATCGGTCTAGGGCAGCAGCATTTAAGAAAAATCAGTGGTACTACCAAATCAAAATTTACAGGCATGTGTGTGTGAATGCGTGTGTGAGTGAGTGAGTGTGTGTGTGTGTGTATGTGTGTATGTGTGTGTGTGTGTGTGCGTGTATATATATATTTGTGTGTATATATATATATAGGCGCAGGAGTGGCTGTGTGGTAAGTAGCTTGCTAAACAACCACATGGTTCCGGGTTCAGTCCCACTGCGTGGCATCTTGGGCAAGTGTCTTCTGCTATAGCCCCAGGCTAACCAAAGCTTTGTGAGTGGATTTGGTAGACAGAAACTGAAAGAAGCCCGTTGTATGTATGTATATATATATGTATGTGTGTGTGTGTGTGTGTATGTTTGTGTGTCTGTGTTTGTCCCCCTAGCATTGCTTGACAACTGATGCTGGTGTGTTTACGTCCCCGTCACTTAGCGGTTCAGCAAAAGAGACCGATAGAATAAGTATTGGGCTTACAAAGAATAAGTCCCGGGGTCAAATTGCTCGACTAAAGGCGGTGCTCCAGCATAGCCGCAGTCAAATGACTGAAACAAGTAAAAGAGTGTGTATGTGTGTGTGTGTGTGTGTGTGTGTGTGTGTCTGGAGGCGCAATGGCCCAGTGGTTAGGGCAGTGGATTCGCGGTTGTAGGATCGCGGTTTCGATTCCAACATCGGGCATTGTGAGTGTTTATTGAACGAAAACTCCTAAAAGCTCCACGAGACCCCGGCAGGTGGTGGCGATCCTTTCTGTACTCTTTCGCCACAACTTTCTCTCAGTCTTTCTTCTGTTGGCCTGAACGCTTAGCCAGCGGGGTGGCGTCATTTGAAGGCTAAAACAATGCGAAGCGTATTGTGACCAGCGATGTGTAGCAACATCTGATAGCCTGGTCGGTCACCGATCACGTGATATATATATATATATATATATATATATATATATATATATATATATATATATATATTATATGTGATGCAAACAAGAAAAATAGAACTCAAAATATGAATATATGTATATTTTTATTAATATCCAACAGAAGCTACAGAGTTTAGGCGTTGGAACTTATCAAACAATTTGGTAGGTGCCGACGCACGAAACTCTCGGCTGAAAGCTTTGTTGGGAAATAATTAGGGAGGATTGAAAGTTTGTATCATCTGCATAAGTGTCGGTTTTGGCGAATCTTTGGACATGTAAGCAGAAACCCAAAACATAGGGAACAGTGTTGACTACGAATAGGCAGAAAGAACTCCGTCAACACTTGCTGGAATCGTGCGACCAGATAGGAAGCATCCAATCCAAGAGATGAAAAATAAGTGGAGACCGTTGGCAAGAAGATTTGATAAGAGATATGCATGCTACGTCCAGTCAAATGCCTTGCTTATATATAGGGCGATAAAGCGACGAGCTGGTAGAAACGATAGCACGCCGGGCGTATTTCGTCTGCCGTTACGTTCTGGGTTCAAATTCCGCCGAGGTCGACTTTGCATTTCATCCTTTCGGGGTCGATAAATTAAGTACCAACTACGCACTGGGGTCGATGGAATCGACTTAATCCGTTTGTCTGTCCTTGTTTGTCCCCTCTGGGTTTAGCCCCTTGTGGGTAGTAAAGAAATATATATATATAGGGCGACAGCATTGGTTTCACTGAACTTCAATAAAGCGAAAACCGAATTGTGACAAAAAAAAGTAAATTGTCTGTGTATGTGGTTCTACGGCAGCTGGAGAGAGAGAGAGAGAGGAGCGAGAGAGAGAGAGAGAGAAGAGAGAGAGGAGATAGAAATAGAGGAAGAGAGGGGGCTTGGAAGTGTTGAAGCGAGTCAGTGTTATGGGTTGCCTCCTTTACCTTAGAGATGTTAGAGGTGAGAGCAATATGTCGATAGCTGATTAGGTCAGAGGTGATTCAATTGGTTGGGATGGGGCTCACGTAGGTGCGCTTTCAAATGTCAGAAAGTGATAGATTACAGTTTGGTGAGTAGAGGAGTCACTTCCCGGATGCAGCACTTAAGTTTAGTAAAATGAGCCTTGTCGGGGCTAGTAGACTTGTTTGTTTGGAGCAGCTAGCATTATTTCCACATTAGGAGTATATGAGTGTGGGAGGCCTGATGGACCAGTGTGGGGCTAACTTGAAAAGGATTAGATAAGGGTGAGTACAAGAAGTGTGGAATTGGATGAAAGGCAGGCAACAAAAACGGAGGGTTTCATAAGGGCCATATAGAATATAAAGAAAATCAGGAGGTATGAGATATATTTATGTCACCAGATGATATCCAAAGGATGGCGGTCATTTCGCAGCCAGCATCATGGAAAAATAACTTATTTTAGAATGTTACAAATTATTTTACATTTCTGCACTAGTAGGTGTGTTATTAATTGCATTATATAGGTTTTTGCAGTCATTTTCGTACGTTTGGCATTCAATTCGATAATCGGATCATTCAAAGTCGCGAAAAAAATTAGCGCCATGAAGTTAGTCATTCAAATTCTTTTTGACCACTCAATTTCGCACTTTGGTCGAAGAATTTGGCATTGACATCATTCAAATTAAAATACTTGCACGGAAGCATCTTTTCGAGCATTCAAATTCGTACGTGAGCATTCGAGTTTGGAATAAGTTTATTCAATTCAGCACTAATTTCCCATGTGTGTATTTACTCACATTCTAAGAAGTGAATGTTAAAAATGACAAATTTAAATGACATGTGTTGTCATGGAAATTCTATTATGTTGCTATAGCTACAAGGAAGATATAAATTACGTGATTCTTCTGTCCACGAAAGTCTTTTTCATTGTAACATTCGGTCGGTATCTGTTACATTTTAAGGCGGCGAGCTGGTAGAAACGTTAGCACGCCGGGCGAAATGCATAGCCATATTTCGTCTGTCGTTGCGTTGTGAGTTCAAATTCCGCCGAGGTCGACTTTGGCTTTCATCCTTTCGGGGTCGATAAATTAAGTACCAGTTACGCGCTGGAGTCGATGTAATCGACTTAATACCTATGTCTGTCCTTGTTTGTCCCCTCTATGTTTATCCCCTTGTGGGTAATAAAGAAATAGGTATCTGTTACATTTTATATCCCTTTGCCTTACACTAACTTGTAATCATGGAGCCACGCGTACGAAGATTGGGCAAGGCTGGTTGACGCCTCCGAGGGGCATCAAACCGATTACCTGCAACTAGCAGGCACATTTAGCTTTAAAAGGTGTAGTGCCCGATCCATAGTAGCGACCTACCTATGGCCTGAGAGGCACCACATGTTGCCCAGAGGGACTTAGAGGCAGCATTGTCCGGAAATCCGCCTTGATAACTATGAAGTTGGCTGAATACGTCCCAGATGCAAGAAATGCCTCAAGAACTCTAGAAAAGCGTTATGAGTACGCGCATTGGTTCATGGAGGAGGGAAGCGTTAGCCATTGCGTATTCATTAATGAATGTGGGTACAACATTTGGACCGGGCGATCTTTTGGACGAGCTCCTCGAGGCATTCCTATTCGCCGAGTTGTTAACCGTCAGCTTGGGAAAAACTGCAACGTCACTTCCACTGTGTCGTGAGAAATCGGTCTGGTTCACCACTCCATTGCGAACGATATCGTTACACGAAACTCTTTCGAGAAGTACTTGGCGGAAACAGATTGGGGCACGTGCCGATATGTTCCTAGAGGATGAATCCGTTTACTTGATCTAGGACAAGGCGCGTCCACTCGTTCGTGCCGAGATCCCAACTGACGTCGACCGACGGATTAGTCTGAAATTCCTGCCTTCCTATTAAGTCGTTTCTTAATTGTACGGAAATGGTGCATTCTGCCTTTTAAGGCAGCTGTGAAGAAAGAGGGACCACGTCCGAGCTGAGTTGCAGCAAAGGGATGGTGACCGGGCAGCTGCAGAAGCCGGTTTGACCATAGAAGAATGGCGAGCACATGTCATACAACAGGTTGCAAGGCGTTACGTCGGCGCCATCACTCCAGAAAATCGTGCTCCTTGGTATAGACACACCCAGACCTACCTCCCGAGATGCCTCGACCGCCAGGAAATAGTTGGCTAAATCCTCTCAAACGAACTCTCCTTATCAAACATGTAAATCAATATCATATCTTAATGTACATAGCACCTTTTCCTAATGAAAGAAAAAATGGAAAAAATCAAAGAAAATGAGAAATTGTTGTAATTGTGATTTTCTTTAAAAAGATTGAAAATGCTGGAATGCAATTCCATGAAATCGTTAACAATAAACAGATGTACCTATGCAAAAATAAATGAATGCATAGAAGAAACATGGGCACGACAGAGTGCTTAATGCATAAACAATGGATGAAAGCACAGGATTATGATAACTATAATCTTGAGATAAATCCAAGACAGCTACCGTGTTAATTTGATTGTTCGAAGTGTTAAACATTTCTCCGGAACAAATTTGAATGCTAGAAAAGATGCTTCCTCGCATTCCGACAAACTTGAATTCTCTCGATGGGCATTTCAATTTGAATGATGTAAATGCTAAATTCTTCGACCGTAGTGCGAAATTGAATGGTCAAAAACGAATTTGAATGACTAACTTCTTGGCGCTAAATTTTCGTGACTTTTTAATGACCCGATTATCAAATTGAATGCCAAACGTACGAAAATGTCTTCAAAACCTATACTATTGTATATTTTACTAATTAGTGCTGGTATAGAAGACTAGCCCATCAGATCAACAGAATATCATAGTCATATCCATTTTTTCAACTCCACTACACATACAAAATGTCATCTTCAAAGTATCAACGCATGGAGTTCAAAAGTGAGTGTGACCATATTCTGTTGATCGGATGAGCTAGCCTTTATAGCCTTTTATACTGCATAATTTACTGTGAAAATGAACATTAAAAGAAAAACTATGAAGATGTGCCAGTCTTCGTACACTATGTAATTGCTTTATATATATATATATATCTATATATATATATATATATTGCTAGTTTCAGCTCAGAGCTGCGGCCATGCTGATGCACCGCCGTTTTGTGCTACACTGTTATTACTAAGAGCCTCCTCTAATATGTGGCACTTGGTGAAGAATGGAGTTTAATATAGCTACCCTCATTTGCACCTCTTGCCGTGAGGTGGGCTCATCTGGGACTTTCGACAGGAAGAGGTCCAGCGTTGATTTAAAAACCCTTACATCTACTTTGTGCAAGTTTCTCAGACTCTTTGGGAGAATATTAAAAAGCCGTGGGCCCTTGAAACCCAGGCTGTTGCAGTAGCTGATTCTGAGGCGTGATGGCATTGCTGGGATATTTGGCACTATGCAATGTCGTCCCGTTCTAGCATTGGTGTAGCTTACAATGCCAAAATTTGGCACAATTCCTTCCAGGATCCTCCAGATATATATTGCTGCAAACTTCTCCTTGTTCAATATAAAGGATTGAACAGACACAACAGAACAAGGAGAAAAAGTTAGACGAAAGTTAGAGCAAAAGGGAAATTAGTCGTTTTAACAGACGGGAAATATAGACAAAGACACGATACAGAGAGACAGACAGACAGACAGAGACTCACACATACATATATATATGAAGTGCTCCAGCATGACCGCAGTCAAAAGACTAAGAAAGGATATATATATGTGTGTGTGTAAGTATATGTGCATATTATATATATATATATATATGTATATGTATATATATATATATATAGATAATATATATCTATATATATATATATATATATATATATATATATATATATATATATATATATATATATATATATATATATGTATATACAGATATATACATCCGTGTTAACTGGATTCATAATTTATCTCCGATGCAAGCAACAGCTCTAATGCTAACAACTAAGTTTTGATATTATTCTCAAACAATTCATCTTTTTGTCGAGCAAGTTATTTATCTAGCTATCAATATAGTCACCTAGTCACACATATAGAACTATGAGGCCACCACGACCGAATAATTATGAGCCATTCCATTTATTATGCGCGCGCACACACGCACACAAGCACGTTTATTCATGTTTGCACACTTAGACACAGAGATCAATATATGTGGAGGGAGGTATAAGA